>NC_041362.1:6878732-6931232 GCF_900634415.1 Cottoperca gobio | reverse complement strand
ATGACAGGGGGGGAGGGAGAGACTGTGTCAGTGGGGGGTCTCTGGCCTTATTGGTGAGGCCAACTGCAGAGGGGAAGACCTCTTACTTGTACTTGATCTTAAGTGACCTTAAGGGAAAAAAGCTTGCTTCTATTATTTGACTAGATCAAAAGGAGTAAATCAATCCTTCACATTCTCAGGCTGAAAAGCACTTCTGGCTTTACTGACTTGAAAGAGATGTGAAACAGAAATGCTGATTCTGTTGGGCAACACACTTCTCTTAAGACACACAACTCTTCCACTACTACATTTCCACAATACCTTCCTCCAAGGCTCAACCGTCTGTTAATTCTCACTCGCTCTTTGTTCTTTCAGATGGCACAGAATAGCCTACAGTGTGCAGGGCAAGTCTGTGACCCTGTACTTGGACTGTCAGAGGATAGAGACCCTGGATCTGCTGCGAGGGGACGACTCTGTCGTCAGCACAGAGGGTGCCACTGTGTTTGGGACACGGCTGATGGACGAAGATGTGTTTGAGGTAGGATGTTATCAAAGTATGGGAGCCACTAAAAGCAAGTGTTTTTACTTTTGGTGTCATCCTCTTGAATGTTTCAATTTCAAAAATCCAATTTCTTGTTTTTCATTGTATTTATCCAAAGTTTCAGCAGGTCTGATTGGGCAGTTACTAAGAAGACAATTGAATTCATCATGTACTGTGTCGGAAGAATGCAGTTGATTGCCAGCGATGTGTGTGTTGTTTGTGCATTTCTGTATTGAGGCAGACAAAGGAAGTGTATGAGAGTCATGTGAACGTCTGCGTAAAGTCAAGAGTAATATCCGATTCATTTTGGAGAAGTGAATAACGTGAATGCAGAATCACATATGTACATCACATTGTATACGACCTACAGGGGTCTCCTGTCAATCAAGTGCGGCCAGAACAAATGCAATTTGTTTGTGAGGGAGTGTGGAGGAGGGGACATGCTGTTTCAGACATGCCCAGCCTCATTATTTCCATTGCAAATCCAAGTATTGACACATTCTCTTTGGACTTGTCAGTTTAGATCTCTGTCGATGTGAGCCTGTAGCAGAAGATGTGTATCACAGATAAAGTTGTTTCTGTCAAACTGTTAAAGTCATTTCAAAATTGCATCAACCTGAAAAATACACTTTTTGAAGTACACTTCTTCAGTTAAGAGAATTATAAAATGTGTCTACATGTGTATCAATATGCTGGGAAAACATGGAGGAGCAAGAAGACTCAAACTAAGCTCTGGGAGTGCTTCCAATTCCTTTCTTTCATAAGTCATTCTCTGTGCTTCCCATGACAATATCCAACCCCTGCTCTATTGTCATTCCCAATGAGGCTCCACTCTAAATCTCTCACCCACAGCATGAAATAGAGATCAGCTCAGACCCTTCCCCTGCCATGCCCTCGGGCGTCTGTGTCTGCCTAGCACGTTCAGAGAAATGACCATCTCCACAAACCTCTGTCCCGTCAGTGTCCTGAGAATACCCCACAGTTTGCAAAAGGGACCATACTATTTAACTTTAAGAGAGTGCAGAGGGAGGGCTGTTATCACTCCCTATTGGCCTAATTGACAGAAATCCCAGCCTTCTTCACTTTCACCAGGAGAAAACCAGATGTACTGGAGCCTACTTCCTTCGGGTTTTGCGTGTAGTCAACCTTATCTTCCCTTTGAACTTAAATAACCTCAGTTGCCCCTCCCATGCTGTAAGTTACTCTCCGCTCCCCTCCCCTCTCACACACACTGATAAGCAATCCTGTTTTTAAATGACTTTATATCCAACTTCAGTTAAGAAATGTGTCTCCTAGTGGGCTCTATAAATTTCCCTGGATGGAGACCGTCACATCTTTGGCCTTGCTCCAAAAAACACTCCCATGCCATAATTCATGATCCTATGTGATGATGATACATTACTTGTTATGATGACTAAAACTCCTCTGTTGATCGGATCTTTCCTTTAGTCCGATCTTACTTTTGGTGGTCATGTGTATCAAAGTTTGCATTTTGTTCCATCTGTTATAGATTTGTTATTGATCCATGTGATGGAAAAAATATGAGTTTCAGTGTGTGCATTGGCAGCTATGTATGTCTGACTGAGCATATCTAAGCATCAGTGTTGTACACCTCGGGTGAGGCTGGTACCAGGGGAGGAGAGATTAAGCTGGCTGACCTCTGGGCCTCTGTTCCCAGGCCCTGGTTCTGGGGGAGGAGGCCGGTGTTCCGGCCCAGAGTTCTCAGCGTGGGAGCTCAGCGTGAGAGCATTGGGACCGTGGTCAGCCACTAATGTCTCTATTGCTTCCAGATTGCCCTACGAATGACTACAAAAGTTTGGTTCAAACGCAACACTCTGCTTGCATTTGCAGTAAAGCAAAGTCCACAAGTCTGGTTGTGCTCCTTTGGCCGCTGTGTGCCCTGTGTTTGTGCCTCCAACACGCTGACTGCTTTGATAAGATCCAGCCCAGCGTTTATTTGTTAGGAAATTCAGATCCTTTCCGTCTCGATTAGTGCTGGAAATGAAATGTTTTTGGCTCACTGTTACAGGCATGTTGACACCAAGACCTGTCAAGCATATCATTAAAGGGCAGATTTATTTAAATGCTTAGCAACCCCATTAAATCTTAAAGGCTCATTAAATCGGTCAAGGTCTATTTAAGTCATTTTTGCCTTGGTAATTACTTATGTCTGATGGTGGTCAGATGTTTTTGGTTA
This sequence comes from Cottoperca gobio, assembly GCF_900634415.1. NCBI lineage: Eukaryota > Metazoa > Chordata > Actinopteri > Perciformes > Bovichtidae > Cottoperca > Cottoperca gobio. The sequence goes on along the minus strand of NC_041362.1, from coordinate 6,928,515 downwards.
GTCATGAGCATCTGTCGCACTTTAGGCAAATAAGGAGCATCAACATGCGGTTTTATTGCAGTGAGCTGAAACCTTCACCCACACGAGGTTGTGATTCACACGAGAGCGCCAGTCATTTTTTAAGAGATTGAGATCTGATTAAAGCACTGCATATGAGTCAGCACCTAAGGTCTGGTTAGTTGTGATTTGGTAAAGCAATATGACTACATACAGCTGGCACCACACACCTTATTGCAGACAGCAGGGGAAAGTGAAGAGGTCACTCTGCAGGATGTTTGCGAGACATCAGAAATGTGTGGATTCAGCTGAGGGGTTTTCCTTTTCAGCATTTCCTCTTCAGATGTCCTTGCCCTGTCCTAAATAGAGAATGGCAGTGCTCACATAATTCTAAGCAACACTTTACTCGCCGTGTGTTTCTAGAGGACAGAGCCCCTGCTCGGAAAGAAAAACAGGAAAACCTCTCAGTGAAAGTATTTCTTTTGATCCCAAATTGAGATTGGATTAGATTGGATTAACTCCCCGTTGCCTTTCCCTCTGTCTCTCACCTCAGAGTGCAATCATTTCCTTTGCTTGACACTGGCTTCTGGCTAAAACAGGGAGAAAAAAGAATAAGTGGATAACAACTTCTTTCATGTTAGATGTCATAGATGAAAGCATAATGTCTACGGTCATTCCTAGGTTTACAGTTTTCTAAATGGTGATCCAGACGTGGAGATTTGCATTGCTGATGAGGCATGAGCTGAATTAGAAGATATATGAGCCGGTGGCGGGTCACGGAAAAGGGATATGCTTTGATTAATTTCACCTCTGGCCACTAAAGCCTAATTAATGAGATTACAATGGGACAATGATTACCACAACATCAAGCGGTTAATCGGACATGATTTATCACAACTGGCTGCCCAGCTGTCCCCGGGTGAAAAACATTTCACCCGGCAATATGTTTGCAATGGCCTGTCAGTTACATAGATTCTTATCGTTAATATAATCTAAACGTCGTCAAACACTGTGCCACGGGGCAGCCAGCATTTTATTTGTGTTGAATTACTTACTGAGAATGAGCACTGCAGCACATATTGATTCTCACTATCAATTGATTTTTTAAATATATGTTTTTATTAATTTAACAACCTCCACAATGTCAAAAATATTGACAAATCCTCATCAAAATGTATTTGAGAAACTTAACTAACTAATAATACTTGTTTTATAGTATATATAACAATTGACAATTAATGGATGAGTTACCGCAGCACTACAAAGAATGATGTATTAATATGAAGTGGACAGAAGACAAGAGTCATTAACGCTAACAGTGGCTCTATGCTTTGTGCAGCAGTGGCTACTGGCTACGCCTCCATGGCCGGATGGGAAGTGAAAGGTCCTGACAGGATGGGAGGGGGGTGTACACAATCAGACCCCTCCTGGAGTTATGGGAACACAGAGAAGCTATAGTCAGTAGTGACAGTTGGATGATGCCACTGAGTTGTACTTTTCTTTACATCGAGGTATACAAGTCCAGCCTTCTGCTCCGTGAAACATCTCTTCATTGTGCAGTATAGCAGCTGCTGTATGTTTCTGTCAGCGCTCCAATGAAATGATCCTGCTTCTCCTGTATGCCCTGGCGTTTTAACATGACACTTCTATCAGTTCTGTCTGCCTTCTGGTTTATTTCAGGGAGATATTCAGCAACTACTGATTCTGGAGGACCCCCAGGCCGCTGCCAACTACTGTGTAAACTACATACCAGACTGTGACTCTGAGTTGCCCTACAACAGCAAATCCCTGGTTGTGCAGAAGGTTAGTACTGCCACCAACAGGAGGCAAAGCCCGCTGGAAAATTGGACGCAAATCTTCGTACAGTTCTTCGACAGTTAATACGAGAAAGTATAGCATTAGATCACCAACTGCGGACACACGGTAGACACAAGGGTCCAGGAATCTCAATTATTTCTATGGTTTTATAATGTTTCGCACATTTCCTTAGAGGCCCTGTGTTTTAAAATACATTTTAAGAAATGATGAACTTCTACTTCTAGCTATCATCTTAAAACATTACGTGTCCTTCTGGCTGCTAAAGTGGGCTTGCAAAAGCACTTGATTCACTGCCAACTAGTAAAAGGAGCTCAAGCATGTCTATCAATAGAGCTATGTGTCCCTAAGACTCGGATGATTTATAAGCAGCCAACAGCCCCAGCCAAAAAGAGGTCTGAGTACAGTGCAAACGTACTGAGTCTGTTTGCAAAAAGAGACTTGAAAGATTGAGACAGAATAGGCCATCAGTCAAAGGAGATGTGTCTTCTTTCAAATGCAGCCAACAGTGGAACATTCTTAAGGTCAGGTGCTCACACACACAGTTTATAATTCCAACATGATATAATAGCTTTTCCCTTCCTCAAGGCGTGCATAAGAAATGGCTATAAATTACTGTGTATTTCTTTGGTGGTGTGAAAGATAGAGATAAGAAGGAATTAAGCAGCCAGAGGAATAGAGGCAGAAATATCTAAGTGGCTGAGCTTCAGGGAAACCACAGTTTTAACTGGCCACTTCAATGTCTTATGTGTTTATTTTTTATGTGTCGCCACATGCATGCACTCAAATGCGGGCCACTCATGTGAGTACATGTGTCTGCATGCAAATGTGTGCGCCTGGTCACTGACTATGCTCCAGAGATGGCTCATTAATGGTAGTGTGAGGCCACTTCAATAGTCATCCAGCTGACTTTTAAAGAACTACAGCTAGGCAATGAGCTCTGAATCCAGAACATGTCATCGTCTGTCAGCCCACTGACCTACTTACGTCATAATTCTTCCTTACACACTGACCTTGTTTACAAGTGGATCTAAATCACGCCACTGAAGTTTTTCACAGACTCGGCCTTCAGTGTCATTTTCAGGCCGAGGCCTTTCATATCGCTGACAAACCATATTTGCTCACTTGCCAGAGCACACTAGGAATTAGCACCTCTTTAGGATCAGACAGGGTGATCCCTGACCACACAAGCAAAGAGGAAACAACTCTGCAGTTGTTTGTCCCTTCCCATTTCATGTTTGCTTTAGGTTTTTTGCCAGCTCAATGGGAATCACAGTAGGTGTCTGAGCCTATAAGGGTATGCATCACTACTTTACTGTTTCGGGCTATTTCTCATATTGTATTTTCATTCACAGCAGTGTTTGTTTTACCTCCATTCTCCACCTGTGCCCTCATCTTGCATTCCCTTTTTCATATAAGAACTCCCAACTTGGGTCTGATGCCCTGATGCAAAGCGACCAGCCCGACGAACCAAAGGAGCATTCCAAAAAGGACAAGAAAGGCAAAAAGAACAAAAAGAAGAGGGACAAGGGCTCTCAAGGCAAACGGAAAGGCAAGGGCAGGAAGGCATCCAGAAAGAAAAAACATGAAGAGGAGGGTCTTGCGGATGGCTTCCTCAGCGTGTCCACAATACTGCCCGAGTATCTATCCCAAGAACCTTTTCAGCCCACAGAGTTGCCAGAAATTAAAAGCACGGCAGAAACTTTCATCCCCACTGAAGTGTTCGACAAGACCCTCGTGGAGATGCCCACACATGAACCTGACTCTACAACTGAGGCCCCCACTGTGGTGCCTAGTGCAATGCCTGAATTAAAGGTTACTGAGGAGGTAGACAAGTTCCCTTGTAGATGCTCTCCACCCCAACTCCTTCCTGCCATTCGCAGTTCTAACTCATCACTTCCCTAATACCTCCTAACATAGAGAGCACCTCTTCCCTCTCCAGTTGCTTACCACCACCACCACTAACCAGCACCATCTTAATCATCTCCTCTACTCCTAAACATGGAGAATGCATCTTAAATGAGACGCTTTTGATGATCTCACTATTTGCCTTCTTCCTGCTTGTTTTTTGTAGAACCTCCTGTAGTATCTGAGAAGCATGGTATGCATGGTACCAACAGTATCTTTCTGTATGCGAACCTACAGAATAAGTATTGGGTTTACAGTTCATTCAATGTGAATATATGCTCAAATACCATCAAAATCTTTAAAATGATGAATTATGAATATGCCACAACAACTGAATATCATTTTGTTTAAAATCCAATCCATTTTTTACTTCCCACTGCAAAAAAACAAGGAAAGTTTGTGTATGTTTCCTTCATGTCTATTATTTGCTAATTAACCAAGTAAACACGTTTCATGCTCATGCTGATTCTGTAGCGGTTGCAATCTGTACCATGCTGCTACATGAATGTGATGTAGTCCATCAGCTAATCACACTCCAGCATTGTAATTAACTGCACACCTGTCAACCTGTGTCATAATCAACATATTCCCATCAAATCCACCTGTTTTGCTAACGTTCATATTGCGCCTTACAACATGTGCCTTTACTTGAAGGCACTGGGCGCTAATGACGCACACTCCATGTCCCCTTCTTCATCTTTGCTATGACTCATTTAAGCCCGTGTGTTGGCCTGCAGGAGGACAAGCCAGTGAAGGAGGCAGTGATAGAAGAGCACGGAGATGACCTTTACGGAGACCTCCACTATGATCTCTCAGTTTCCACGGTAACAGTGAGCCTGAATGTTACCGATTATGAGGTAGGTTAAATGCAAATGCAAGAAATGTCTCAGCGCAAACACACTAAGAGTTTATTTCCAAATTCACTTCACCTGAACGGAGTTTTCCTTCCTTAGCAGGTTCTCGAATACGAAGATTACAAGAATGACACAGAGTCAGAGTATGAAGAGTATGAAATATACGAAGACGGCTTTGAATTTGCAGAGCGGGAAAGAGCAGAGACGTGGGATGCAGAGGTAAATCTCAAAGTGAACTACATTAAGTGGGCGGTCACATCTTCAATTGCCTGTGTCAAGTGATTTCTAACAATCCACATCTATTCATCTGTTTCTCCTCCTCAGGCTAGCCTCAGAGCAGAGAAAGGCCAGAAGGGAGAGCCAGCTATTATTGAGCCGGTGAGCTGCTAGAGACATTTAATGAATGGCACAGTAGCTTTAGTTATGAGCACGGGAATGACTTAATACTCTTCTAATTTCATTCTATCTGTGCTTGTTTCTAGGACACATTGGTGAAAGGACCTCCAGGTCTACCAGGGCCACAGGTAAGCCTCTTCACTGCCCAAACACAGAAGGAAATGGAAACTTTGACGGTGCCATGTCTCTGTAATTATACAGGATGTGGCACAATGTAACACAAGCAGGAACTGTCCAGATGTGGTGCAAAATGTTAAGAATTTTGTATTCTAGTCATCAGGGATGCAATGTGGTGTTTTCAGAATAGGAAACAGGGATTTCACGGATAACCACCCACAAATTACACCCCCGATGCCAAGATGGCACTTTGTGAAAGAGATTTTTGTATACATCTATAAACACACCATGAAGCACGTCATTACAAAGAAGTACATATTTTGATTCAAAACTACATAAACAAAAAACAAGGTTAGAACATTACGTAGAAGCAGATTCTTGTTTTGTTGAAAACGGCCACGCTAAAGCAATGTTCTTGAATGTTGGCTTGAGTGCTGTGAATGTTTCCTTCACAGGGGCTCACTGGCCCAGCTGGACCAACAGGCCCTCCAGGACCCAGGGGAGATCTTGGTGAATTGGTGAGTGAGGCTTAGGTCTGGAACTGGGCCCATTGAGTTAGTTTGACGCCAGTGTGACCTCTTCACCTGTGGGACAGAGCTGAGGGCTCAACACATCGAAACATGTTCCGAACTGAACCTGCTGGACGTCGGGGACGGATGTTGACTCCTCACACATGTTTGACCTGATTTCTTTGTGTGTGTGTGTGTGTGTGTGTGTGTGTGTGTGTGTGTGTGTGTGTGTATGTGAGTGTGTGTGTGTGTGTGTGTGTGTGATTGCGAATTAGTGCATTCATCCATGATTCATCACAATGGAACACACACCAACACACACACATACTGACAGATGCTCTGAGATTTCCCAGTTGTTGAAAGTTTCTATCATTTTGCTTTGCAAAGACGGTGATTTCCCATTCAGAGACGCATGGCTCGCATGCACACTTTTAATAGCTGTGTACAGTTCAGCTTCTACCCACATAACAATATCTTGATAAGATGAAATATAAAGTGATTCAACAATGGTGGATATCACTGAATCAATACAAGAGGAAAGGATGAATAAATGCCATATATCTACAAATAATCTATTTAGCCATGGCATTAACAAGACATGAATATTAATCCCCATTAAGTACCTGAAACCAATGACTTTACTGCTTCATTACGTATTATATGTACTCGGTCTCACTCTTACTGGCTTTATTTCTCATCATTCATTTATAGGACTATTTTTAACGGTCTAGTGTAAATGTTACACCATGAGTTAATTGTAATCTACGTTGTAAAAAAACTAACCACGTGTGCACAATGTATTCATCCGATCTTATTTCACTACATGATGCCTTTGTATGGTATAATGTAATAGCAGCAATAGCCTCCTTCTGAGACACAGGCACCGCAAGGATGTGAAGGACTCAAAGGCATCGAGAAGGAACTGTTCCTTTGTTCATGCTGCAGCATGAGGCTGTTTAACACACTTAAGCCTGACCACCAGTGATTTACACACATGAATTAGCTCAAGTCTTTAAGGAGTTATTTAATGTAATACTTCTGGGAACATCCTGTAGACATTCAATGCTTCAGGTAGAACATCACAAGTCTGCTATATGGTTTACTAGAACTATTTTTAATGCATGATGAGGATTATTATACGTTTTCAAAAACTAAATATGTTCACCAAGTAAGGCGCGTCACTTGTTCCTAGAAACAAGTGTCAGAAATTATCAGAAAATTACCCTTGATCCATAAAAATATCAGCAGAGGAATATATCTCACCAATTTGATTACTTATCAGATAACTTTAACAGTAATCTGATGACCACAATCTTAATGACTCAATGCTGCGTTAAAATGGATATCTAGTGTGTAAACAGAAGATAAGGGAGTGTGTGTGTGACATGCCCTATGGAAATGGAGCAAAGGTTGTTTTTATAGTGATTAGAGAACTGTTTTTCTCTCAGTTTAGACCCTCTATCTCTTTCTGACACACACACACACACACACACACACACACACACACACACACACACACACACACACACACACACACACACAGAGTAGTCGATGTTTATCCCCTTTCTCCAACTCTCTTTTTAGGGTCCCCAAGGACGTTCTGGTCTTGCTGGGGTTGATGGGATTCCAGGTCCTCCAGGAACCCTGTTGATGCTACCAGTAAGACCTTACAGCATGCTCACACACACACACACACACACACACACACACACACACACACACACACACACACACACACACACACACACACACACACACACACACCAAATGTGGTGTAGTGGCATGACCACAAGGGGGGGCTGTGTGATTGAACTTCATTTACATTTGGGGAATCCTGCAGTGGGAACTGATTCACCTTTTTCATTGTCTCCAGTTCCAGTATGGAGGAGATTCCCAGAAGGGGCCAGTGGTGTCTCCCCAGGAGGCACAGGCTCAGGCTATCCTGCAGCAGACGCAGGTACGCTTTACACAAACCCTTTGGTGTCATCATTTACTGTTTACGTTGTCATTTTATGCTGTATGACCAGTTCATTGTGTATTAAAAGTCAAAAAAGGTTCCTTGTGCGGACTACATAAACCACCCAGTTGTGTTTTTCTCTCAGCTGTCACTGAAGGGACCTCCAGGTCCATTGGGTCTTACAGGGCGACCAGGCCCACTGGTAAGGCACTCATCTGACCTTGACTAAATTTGCATCATGCCTCAAGGGCTCCTGCAACCTTTAACCTCAACTTCACATTCTGCCTGACCAGGCACAAGCTCTACTCTCTCCCTCCTATCCTACCCTCATCATTATGCATGCTCAGTATGTTCAAATTGCTTGTGAAATCACTGCAGGGTTGCAAAGAATGAACAGATTTTTAAGATGATTTGTTCATAGCTCATTTGTATTTTGTTTGTTTGCTGCTAAATTTGACTTGAATTGCTCTGGTGCCTCATGTCATGCTTTAATGAATTCTTGTGTTTATTTTGCAGGGAGTTACAGGTTCCACTGGGCTCAAAGGAGACAGAGGAGACAATGGCCCTCCAGTAAGACCAGACATTATTTTTGCCTTGTTTCTTTTGTCACACTGTTCATTTCCTTTTGTCCCCATGCTTTCCTTTTTTCACATCCTTCCATTCGTCTTACTCTCTTTCTTTCTCATATAGGGACCCCAGGGGGTGCTAGGCTCTCTAGGAATTAGTGGAAAGACTGGAAAGAGGGTGAGATGTTGCGTATTGAAGCTTTACACACTATCTGCATATCATGTTAAAAGCATAATGTGCCTGATGTACCATAAAGCAAAACCTATTTCTACTGGATTGTGTATCTCATAGGGGCGTGCGGGAATGGACGGCGGTCGTGGAGCTCCAGGTGAAACAGGCTCTAAGGTAAGATCTCTGAGACCTCACTGCACTGTTGCACTGGATATTAGTTGAGGTTAATAGTTGTGTAAATTGTACATTGCCAGTTGTTACAACATATTGCAGATGTTTGGTGTTGAGTTTCCATGAATTCAGTTTCCTGTTTCTGTGAACACAACAATACCATGCGTGTTAAGACTGCAGAGTCTTGTATGATAACAAACCATCTCCCCTTGCAAGTGTAAGCCTTAAGGTATCTAACAGCCCACAGCTTCTTATATAAATTGACAACAAGGCAACTCAATACCTAACAGCTGCAGGAAGAGCTTAGCAAATAAATCAGGTTCCCTTGATGCCGTGTCTGACAGAACAGCAGAGTCTTTATCAGTCAAAGCAGCATTTTAGCAGACCTACAGCTAATCTGAAAGCACCCTCTCCCCAACACATACTCAGAGCAGATGGGAGGCTCTGCCAGGGGAGACTTTCAGTACAATTCTGCTAATGTTTACACACTGCCGTATGTTTGTGTGTTTCAGTGTTTGATGCACTTTCTTCTCTATTACTTTTCAGGGGGACAGGGGATTTGACGGCCTGCCAGGTCTCTCAGGAAACAAAGGACACAGAGTAAGTTAACCTAGAATTGTAACTGTATTTATTTAGTCATTCAGGCACTCACACGCTAACACCGCATGCACAAATAGCTTACACATCATATGGCAGGTGTTAATTTGCACGTTATGATCCTGATGATTGTGATTTCTACGATGACAGTAAACACTAAAAAGCATCTGCTAGATTCTTCTGTGCTATAAATACAACAGTCCTAAATATCTTGAGGGTTGTGGCTAATGCTTTTATCTTGTAGGGGGACAGAGGAAAGCCGGGTCCTCATGGGCCTGATGGAGAGTCAGGAGAAAAGGTGAGTGCACAGTACTTTGCAAAAATGTACTTGCAAGAAACAAAGCCTAGAACAATACTTCCTGTAGCAGTGCTTTGTTTTGTTTGTTTAAATGCTTCCATCACGCAAGGTTAAACAACTTTTTTCTATATCAGTGGATCAATTCTACAAACCATTTAGATGGTAAAGCACCATAGATCAAAGTCATAAACTCTTGAATTTTTTAATTGCGATACGCTGGCCTGAGTTCATTCACAATCAAAGTTCACAAAAGACATGAAAGCTATGCAGCGCATCCCTGACATAGAATTGAAAATATGAAAGATAGAAGCTCTGTCAAGATATTATCAATCCATGCAGACGGTCTGGGGAAATTTGAGAGAGCGGTCTATTAGTCTTTGCTTGAAGATAGTTGAGCCTTATCAGTCAGGCAGTGCATTTCTATAATGAGCTATTTTCACAGATTATGTCTGCGGGGGTATGAATGTATCCACGCCTGAGGTTGCATGAGATGTATGTGTTGAATCTGTTTCCATGTTATTTCAGGGATCTGATGGACCTTTGGGGCCGAGAGGGCAAGCAGGCGAACCCGTGAGTAATCACATCTGTAATGATTTAATGCTCCCTCATAATTAAATGGATGTACGCATGTATCATGTGCATTGGATCCTCAAAAATATGCTAACACAAAAAAGCATGTTTTTAGTGCAGAATCACAGAAACAACTTCCAGAACAAACCATGAGGGGATTGTGGGAAATCACAAGATTTAAGCTCCAGCTAAAGTTTCAGCCAAAATACAAAATCTACTGCTCATACTGTACATGAACACAACAACAGAAACGGTGCACAATATTTTAGAATATACAGCAGCTCTAAAAACTAGGACGGTCCAACCTTATTAATGCAATACTGCCACAGTGCTCACCGTAGCATTAAGAGAGAAAAGGTCACTGAGAAAAGGCGTACAGCTTGAAGACAAGAATGTACAAAGACATAACATGCATAAGATATATTCAAAATGTGTCATAAAGACTCTTCCTGCAAAGTAACTTTAGATCATAGAGAGACCGCAAAGATGTAAAGAGCACTGTTGAACAGACTTTCATTTTTCCTCTGTACCTCTGCGGCGAACACTGGTAGATTGGTTATGACTCACACTCTATCTTTCTCCCAGTAGGTGAGGTTGACGCTCAGCGGGGTTCTGTCCCTCCAAATGGATCACCATTGCAGGAATAAATAGAGTGCAATAAGACATGTTAGGAAAGCTGTGTTGAACTACAAAATACAGGAAAGGAGAGGAGTTGGGTGTTTTGATGAGAGAGAGAGGGAGCGATGGGAAAAGTGAGGCAGCGAGAGACAAACGCAAGGCAGACATTTGGTTGGTGGTGAAAGAGATAAGAGAGAGGAATGAGGAAAGAGAGAGTAGGAGAGGGAAGAGATAAAAATCCTGGCCTGAATGATTATATTTCCATATCAATCACTTCCCAGGAGATCACAGATGTGGCTTTGGAACAGGTGGCTTGGCCAGCCTACAAAGAGGGAGGCTGACAAAAACAGAGCACACAAACACAGGCTAGTGCAGTCTCCGTGGCTAGCACATACAAAACCAGATGCACCCACACACCCTAAAATACATTATTTGTCTCTCCTTGTTTTCCACTCTCTCTCTCTCCTTAGTTCTGATTTGTGATTAAGTATTCAACAGTCACCCCATCTCATCATGAATGCATCATGTAGCTGCTGATTATTTGCTGTGTTTTGTCTCCAGGGTTCTCGGGGTCTTGTTGGGCCAAGGGGACCACCTGGCCCACCTGGCCAGCCGGTAAGTCAACATCGCCTTGATTGCAAAGATCACAGCTATTCAGTGTTTTCAACTCTATAAAAGGTCCTCTAGTGCCTGGAATCATCAATATACCACTGAATATAAACAAGGAAGCTATTGAACTGTGTCTCTTTTTTCGATCAAACTTTGACATTTCATCCATTCATCCATTTCATCTTGTATTTTGTCAGGGTATTCGTGGAACAGATGGCGTACAAGGGTCGAAGGGAAACCTGGTCAGTCCTGCTGCCTTCATTACCAACTGTAATATGTATAAAAATAGTTATATGAAAATTATCATGTAGGTAAGAAGTATTTTGAAAGTAATCTCAGCCACAGAAACATCAGCCGGAGCGGCTTAAAGTGGCCTTCTAATGAACATGTTAACCAGTCATGTGTTTATGATCATGTGGAGGCAGAGTGTGACTATCAGTCTTTGTTGTTGGCAGGGTCCAGCTGGAGAGATAGGGCCCCCAGGTCAACAGGGAAATCCAGGAGTACAGGTACTATACCAACACGAATCCACTCATTACACATCCTATAAATATAAGCATAAACAAATCTCTCTCTCTCTTTCTCTCGCTCTCGCATACAAAAACTTTATCTCTTTTTATGTGGGACAAAGAAATCCTGTTTTCTACCCTAACTGAAGGTTTTACCTGTTCTTCTACAGAACATCCTCTGGTATTTTGGGCATTTACAAGCCTTTCAAAATCCAATTGCATGACACTAACATTGTTTTCATTACTTCATTTAAAGAATGTTTTTGGAGATGCTAGATTTCCACACAGCAACAAAATGTCATTTTAAAGCGTCGTCAGAGTCATTACAGTCATTTAACGAAGATTTATCGTTATGTTTAACTCTCCAGTATGTCAACAATCCATCCAATCCAACAGCTCAAACAGGGACATGCACACATTCTGCTCATGACTCTTGAATACACGCATACCATTTACACGCATACACATAGACTCGAGTAAAACCTCAACTCCTTTGCTTAGTCTTGTGACACTTAACCTGATTGATGCTTTGTTCTGGTCTAGGGCTTGTCTGGTCCTCAGGGTCCCATTGGATTGCCAGGAGAGAAGGTAGGTTGCATGTCTCTCACTTAATTTCAGAATTAAAGCTGTGACCTTGTGACCCCTGTCATCACGTACAGAGGAGAGCTGCAGAGTACAACCCAACTACTTCTGGCTCCTATTCAGACAAGACATGGCTAGACAGGAAATCAATACACAAGAACTACACACAGGCAAAACAGACCTTTGCTAATGTGCATCATGAGGCTGGACTGATAAAATAAATAAAAAGTGGACTTAGTCATAAATAAAATAGTTTTAAAAGAGTAGCAGCAAAGTGGTAAATATAGTCTCTTAGGAATAGTTTAAGGCGCTATATCATATCTGAAGCTCATCTCAAGTTCATACCTCTTTCTGTCCCATACAGGGTCCACAGGGGAAACTAGGCATGCTGGGACTACCAGGCATTGATGGACCTACAGTAAGTACACAGAAATATATAATACATGCATTAGCACAAATACATAAACATAAATGTATCCATGCATATCGTTGCACATCCAGTATCTACTGTATGTACATATAAATAGAGAGTCTACTTCATCAGTCAACTCGGTGCTCAAGTGACTGAATGACAGCTCCACCAGAGTATGCAACTCATGTTAGCATACAATAATAATACATATAATAGAAGCAAAAACATATGTACACCACATAATGACTGAAGGAGGACCAGACCCAGATGACCATGCTGTACATCATTTTCCAATAACAGCTCACATAATGTTATGCTAACAATAAATGCAGCTGAATAGATGTGTACGTATACATATGTTTAAATGGATACATATTCAACCCAGAAATGAGTTAATCTAAAGTAGCCAAGAAGATGACATTTTCCAGCCTACACCTTCTGACGCCCGCCAGTAGGGGGACACATGAGGCCTTTCTGGTATAGATCCAAAGCAGTGTGACATTTCGAAAAGAATGAAAAATATTCCAACAGTGAGGCTTAGAAATAATTTTAGATGGCAGTTAGACACATTTGAATGAATTTCACTTAATGCTCCATGTATTGTTCAGCAACGCTTCGTGACACACACTGATATTTTTATGACGCTTTACTTTGTGTGCCGCTGGCGTTTCCTCTTTTTCATTGGTTGGTTGCATTTGGAGATTTCCATCAAGGAGTGTGAAATAATGATGTATTTACAGGAGTGGTAAGTCAATCTGATTCCTGTTTTCCCGTTTCAGGGTCACCCAGGGAGAGAGGGCCCCGCAGGAGAGAAAGGCATCCAAGTGGGTAACTGCACATCGGAGGCTCGTCCACTGTTGTGTTATAGACATCAGAACTACAATATCAGAGTGTTTCTTGCAATTTGTTATAACTGTGCATTCACTTACATTAGGCTACGATAATGCTCACTCTTATCATTATGGTAATTGTGTTCCTACAATGTCATCATCTGTATTGTATTACAGCATCAGCATCATCAGCATCGTCAACCTTTTCCTGTTTGAAAATGCTTATTGACAATAAAGGATAGGATACTGTGACCGAGTGGAATGCTTATTCATATCTGGTCAGTGAAATGCATTGTTGCTGGCTGCTGCAGGCTGAGACTAAACGGTTTGTTTTTTATGTAGGGTTTACCAGGCGCTCAGGGACCTGTTGGGTACCCAGGGATCCGTGGAGTCAAGGTGAGACATAAATGCATCATGATCTCAGGTGTAATGTCCGATGTGATGTTTATTCCCTCGCACATTTCTTGAGTGTGTTTACGTGTGACAGACAAGCTGTTTCAGTCTATGACTGACAGGTGACAGGTGGAGAGAAAGCACCTTGGTTCTCAAGGGGCCTGCTAATAACAGAGTGAGGAACGTTTGACGGATGGAAGAGATATCAGAGTCAGATAGAGCAGAGCTGTGTGCGTAGGTGGGGAGTAGTCCATTTGTGCTTTGAAATTGAAGAATAAAAGTTGTCATGAAATGGCACATTCACACATCTGGTATTGTATCTGGTAGTTTGGCTCTACATCCTTTAGGGGAAGCCTGACCTTGTTGGCATTCATCAGCATGAAATGACCCAACTACTCAATAGCATAGCAATGTTAGATCAAGAACAAATCAATACACACTTATGAATTATTTCAGTGTGAGTAAGGTTGGGTTTTCCGGAAATGGAGACAACCAGTGACCTTTCTAAGTGATGTCCAGAGTAGCCTTGTAAGTGGTGTTAGATTTTTGTTAAATAAGTGTTTTTCCACTTCACAGGGAGCCGATGGAGTTCGGGGTCTAAAGGGGAGCAAAGGAGAGAAAGTGAGTGAAACAGATAGCAGGTCTTTATTCTGTTGTTGTTGTCAAACTGTGTAATGTGACTGGATGGACACTTGACAAATTAAAATGTAATGATGCCATTTATCACCAAAGAGCTTTCATTTAAACATCACCTCTCCTCAATGCATCACAGGGGGAAGACGGCTTCCCTGGTTCAAAAGGTGACATGGGCATCATTGGAGACAGGGTGAGAGCACCCACAAATCACAAGTCTCAGTATCATTTTCTCTGATATTGTTCATCGTATTGGAGATAAAATGGTTGGATGGTTTCCATTCTACTTTCTTACTTTAGGGTGATAACGGTAATAATGGTGCTCGTGGAGAGGATGGACCAGAAGGGCCTAAGGGCCAATCAGGACCCTTTGGGGAGTCAGGAGGTAACGGGATAGCTGGCGAGAAGGTACTTTCTTTTTAAAAGATTTAATTTACATTACAAGACAAGGTTAGGACACAAAAGAGGAGGATAGGGAAATCAAATGGGCTGCCAAATTATGAGAAAACGCTTATCTTAACCTGCATTGTGCTGCTCCAACCATTATAATGCTACGCAGTAGAGTTACATTTCTTTAGCCCAGAGTTCATCTGTGACAAAAATCTAAAAATCATTGAAATACTGAACATATAGATGTTTAATACCCTCACATTTATTAAATATGGTTACAGCCTATTCCTAAAGGAAACCAGTGTGCATATTCTCAGCATTTCTGGCATCACTATATGCATTTATCTTGTTGTATTGTAGCATGCATAGTCAGCAGCATGTCATAAAGTTCTTAATGAAATCTTATATATGCACTTTCCTTCTTCATATTTCTCTGCTTTAATTCTTCATCTTCTTCTGCCCGTCTCTCTGCAGGGTAAACTCGGTGTGCCTGGATTGCCAGGATACCCAGGAAGACAAGGTTCTAAGGTGATTTAGCATTGATGAGCTATCATGATCAGTTAATGTGTCCTCTGGTTCCAGCAAGATATGTGTCTTTGGCTGGACTGTTTCCTGTCTGATTAAAAATAAAGGATGATAAATGGCTTTATAAAAAAAGGCTATTTTATTAATAGTTCATTAGTGACATCAATTCATTACATGTTGATGAATGGTGTATTTAAGGCTGTGTTGGGCGCCATGGATTAGATTTGCTTTAATTTGATACAGTAGTTAATTATACGTTAATGAGGCATTGGGGGTGATGTGTGATGAATTGAGGGCTGAGGCTGATTAACCTCTACGTGTGTCTCCAGGGATCACTTGGCTTCCCTGGTGGAGCCGGTGTCTCAGGAGAAAAAGGACGAAGGGTGAGGACTGTTGTGACTTTCTTTCACATTCTGTCTGCCTCAGAATATGTCAACTTTTTTTTGTGTAGGAGCTGATAAATAATTGTTAACCTCTACAATGCAGGGTCCAGCTGGTCAGCCAGGGACTGGGGGCCAACGAGGTCCTAATGTGAGTACAGCTAGAGAAGCCATGACCTCACAATGTATAAATCAGTATTTGCTCTAATTAGATACCATCAGTTTAACAAAACGGTTACATCACTGCAGTGTTTTCACATCACACCAGATGAGTCATGCATGTACTAATCAGACTGTTGTTTGTTTTCCAATAGGGAGCCCGGGGGGGAAGAGGAGCAAAGGGGCCCACTGGAAAGCCTGGAGAAAAGGTAAGCTTGCACAAACACACGCACACGCACACGCACAAGTACAGTAACATAAACATACACCTGGCTGTCTCATAAAGTATGGATGAATGCCACGACCGAGTTGGAACTGGTTGTTGCTGTTCACTTTTAGATGACAGGCCATCTGGTGCAGTGAGAAGCGATTGTCTGGCAGCGGATGCTTCAGTTTACACTCTCACCCTCAAAGACCATCTTGGGAAAGCTAAAGATTTGTTGGCGGGCAGAAAACTAAAAATGTTTGAGTGGCTCATGTTTGAGTGGCTCATGTTTTCGTACCGTGTTTTTTATTTGTATTCTGCCTTCACCTGGTAGGGTACTGCTGCACAAGATGGTCCTCCAGGATCACCCGGAGAACAGGTAATCTTTTGACTGGACATAATACTGTACATACAGTGGCTAAATAGGACCATCGATGTAAAGCCTGGAAAACATATCTTGGCATCACAATCTGTGATAATATTATTTTCTAGGGCCCCCAAGGACCACAGGGAAGAAACGGGGAACCAGGACTGAAAGGGCCTAATGTGAGTGGGCTGAGATGTACTGTGTCATTTATTCTCCTGTGATTTAATGTCGATCATTTTTACCTCATCCCACATTCTTTGCTCACGTTTGGTCATGTTCAGTTCATAACAATGATGTAAGAAAATGATTCCCTTTCAGGGTCTACCTGGGAAAGATGGACTACCAGGTCATCCAGGCCAGAGAGGGGAACCAGTGAGTCACCTTTGCTACATATTTAGTATTTTTCATTTATGAAGTGCATATCCCAGCATTAACCTGTCGGACAGTTACAATAAGTGCAACCAATCATGAGGATACAACTCCGATCAATAAGAATCTTGTAAGTACATTAGCTTCAAATAGGTTTAATCATTTAAGTGCAGAACAATAGCTTCAAATAAGCCAAACAAAGTGCAACATACAGAAACATACAGTTGTGAGTCAACACGATCTATTGCATGTGCCAACACAGCAAACAAGTCGAAAGCTGTGACTTCAGCATTAAATTACTCAAGTAGGAGTGCAAGTGGAGAAGCCTCTTCTAAGTTTAGTAAAACAACTTGTCCTGTGAGCAACTTCCTGACTCCATTTCAACTCTGAGGGTCACCAGACTCACTTGTCTTATTCTTCAGGGCTTTCAAGGCAAAAACGGACCCCCCGGACCCTCAGGTGTTGTTGGACCACAGGTAAGGAGATCGGCCCATGCATGACATGTTAGTTTCTATATTAGTTAGCATGTTTTTAAATAACTTATGTAATATGTAACTTTTTTCAGGGCAAATCTGGTGAGACAGGACCAACTGGAGACAGAGGCCATCCCGGTTCTCCTGGACCACCGGGTGAGCATGGTTTACCGGGATCTGCCGGAAAGGAGGGCGCAAAAGTGAGTAGTTTTCATCATAATGTCCGGATACTAATCACTTACCAGCGTCAGGTTATTACTGTTGTATCAGATAAAGCCTAAGGACTCTCTCAGCACTGCCTGAATATCTCCTGGGTCTCATCCTGTACTCTAATTTTCTAATAAATAACAGAGGGAACCTCGCGGTGTTGAGTGTATTATGGCTCATAAAAGATAAATGTTCCTTCTTGGTGTGACTTGCTGGTTGGTGTGATTTATGACTGCATAAGGGCCTGCTGTCTGCTGGCTGCTTGCCTTATATCTAATCACACGTGTGCGTATGTGTGGTTACCAGGGAGACCCAGGTCCATCAGGAGCCTCGGGGAAAAGTGGCCCAGCTGGGCTGCAAGGCTTCAGAGGGAGCAGAGGGACCCCCGGTGCAATGGTAACGCACACTACATCTCACATCCTTACCCTCGCTCACTGTCAACATCAGATTCTCTTGAAATGTGCAGTTTGCAACTAGAAGGAAATTGAAGCTAAAAATATACAACAGACCATCTTGCGATTCGAAATTGGGCCAGGGTTAGTGACATGATGACAAACAGAGACTCACAAGGTTAAAACAATACGAGCGTCGCTGTCGTGGCTGGGTAAAAGTGTGTCAATTACGTTAACAGAAACTGATGGTATATCTTGTAATGGATGCGGCTGTCGCTTGATTGTGAAGGCTGTTTATTGCTCTTTCCAGGGTCCTGCAGGTCTGAAGGGAGGAGAGGGCCTACCTGGTGTTGCAGGACTTCTCGTAAATCTCAATTTATTAAATCTCTTTCCACCCCCTGCTCTGTGCCCAGGTTCTATGTTATATAGAAAGCTGGGATATATGAAGCAGGATGTTATTTCCATAATGATCACTGATCGTGACCAGTGCATTAAATCAAAGAGTGAGTCATGTGACATGCTCACCTCAACTTTCTATCTTCTTTCCAGGGTGCCACTGGGGAGAGGGGCCCCGCTGGGTCGGCTGGTGCTATTGGCCAGCCAGGACGGTCCGGCGGCTTGGGTCCCGCTGGGCCGATGGGAGAGAAAGGCGAGCCAGTAAGATCTGGAACATTGATAATTTTGTTTCTTAGGCAACAATGTCCATGAACACATTCTGTACCATCACCTCCCACTATCGGGTAATAAACAACATGTGCTCTCGCTTCGGAATGTGTCATTATAAGACAGAGAGCAGAAGAGCGGTAAAGGAGACAAGGAGATAAAGGCAGGGAGAAAATATGAATGTGATCAAGCCTGCTTTCTTGGGTGCGAATTTCCTTTGTGGTATGATACATTCAGCAATGTGTCATGCTGCTATATCAGGACAATAAGTAGTGTAGCATTTGCTTTATGTGTGCTGTTTTCCAATCTGTTCCCAAGGGAGAGAAGGGGCCAGTGGGGCCAGCTGGGCATGATGGAGAAGAGGGACCTGCAGGGCTGCCAGGGGCTGCTGGATCTCTTGGGCCTCCAGGAGAGGACGGAGACAAGGTAGTTAGATGGTACAGCCATGGACTGCAGCACTGCTATAAAGTGTTTGCTGATTTTTGGAATGAGTTGTTTATGTGTGTGTTCACGTACGTGCATTTGCCTCTATAGGGAGAGATAGGAGAATCAGGACAGAAGGGCGGCAAAGGAGACAAAGGAGAATCTGTGAGTATGAATGTTATGATAGCTCGAACATCACATCATTACCTGCCATCACCAGGAGGTAGAGGATAAACTACCTTTTGGCAATTCTGTGACAAACTGTTTGCCTGGACCGTGCATCATCGGGTGGAATGAGCAGATGGTTTTAATCATGTCTTTCCTCCAGCGATTGTGTCTTGAGCTGCCCTTCTGTTGTTCTAGGGACCCCCAGGACCTGTTGGAGGACAAGGACCTGTGGGCCAATCAGGATTGCCAGTATGTTACGAAAACTCAGAATGCATCATATGAAAACAGTTGTATAATTAAAGGATTCAAATTCAAACACTACACTAACACTTCAACACTTAACAAGTAATAGCATCCCATGCATCTTTGTTTGTGTAGTTTTATATCCACTACTGATGCTGTTAAATAGGAAGTTTGTTTGGCGTTCACTTCCTGCAGAACTACCTCCACTTCAGAAGTATTTTCTTTACGTTTGGAGGCCGGTGCTTCACCCTCTTTAGACTTTCCTTTTGGCATTCTTGACTTAATTCTGTCATCTTTTCTTTTTAAATGTCTGTGTGTGCACACTGCGCTGCATTCTCATGCCCTTTTATGTTAATACCGATGCTAATTAGGATCAACTGGCACACATTTTTTATTTATAAGGACAATGGTATTCATCACTATAAGAACACAGGTACAAACAATTCTGCAGTTTAGGAACACGTCATGAATCTGAAGACTTTTCTCAAGAACAAATTTAGAAAGAACTGGCCCATTAAAGTAGACAACGATGCGCTGCGCTCTTTTGTGGACTCGTCCCCCAGCTTTACTAGTGCTGACCTGTCTGTGTATATTTCAGGGTGCAGATGGTGAGCCAGGTCCTCGTGGGCAGCAGGGCATGAACGGGGGGAAAGGAGATGAAGGACACAGAGGCTTTAAGGGCGCATCTGGTCCCTCTGGACTACAGGTAAGAATTCCAAAAACTGCCTGTATTGCCCCCATTGGCTCATATCTGATGTCACATTTATACTTTAGTTTATGTCAGATTCCATTGCATGCCGCAGACTGCATTGCTCACCATATCTGATTTGTAGGGAATGCCAGGACCACCAGGGGATAAAGGAGAGAGCGGTCATGTTGGCTCAATGGTGAGAACTGTTCAGCAATCCAAGCACATACATACAACACTCATCTACGTTGTTCTATTATGGTCCAGTGTCTGTCTCAAGTCTTTTCTCAACACTACTTTACGGTCTTCTTACACATTGCTTCATAGTTTTTATGACTTTGAATTGTCTTGGTCTTGTCTGATATTGGATATCGACATAACTTTTCTTCACTTTCCAAAAACCTCTATATATGTTTCTCCACTTTACTTCATTTTCTCTCCAGTATGAAGCATAAAGCAGCAAGTAAAAAGCAGTTTAATGGATCTTCTTTGAAGTTCAAACGTGTGCATTCATTAGTAGAAAAACAATGAATTATTTACTAGGAATATTTAGTGTGTCATGCAGAGCTTCTGCAAATACTGTAAATGTACATGTCTGTTTATGATTTGGGAACTTTGTATTTGTGGGCCATTAATGTGAGGGCACTAAACTGTCAGAGATAATTACCCAGCTCAGTTTTTCTCTCTGAGCTTCAAACAGGTGGTACTGAAATGTCTCGTTAGTTCCAAGAATGTAAAGCACTATTCTGTCATTAGCGGTGTTTCTGATATGGATATGTTAATGGTACTTTCACAAGGTGCTAGTTTATGTTTAATGCATTATTGCATGTGATAGCTATATCCAAGAAGCAGACGTCACCTTGTTTCAAATGACATAATGTGCACATCAGAAGGGTACAGTATTGCACAAATAACACCTACTATACTATGCTAAAACTATAATGACAGAAATGTACCATAACAAATAAAAGAGAGTCAGCTATGTACACTATGACAAAGATACATGAAATGTATTTTTATTGCAAACCCTTTGTATTATAATTACATTTCATACTGCCTTCACATTAGATATTTGGTTGACTATTAGATATAATCTTAAAACCAAGATAATTTCTCCTCATTAACAGGGTTTTGTTTCACTAACAGTAATTGTAAAGGTTCAATATATCAGCATAAGAACTATAGCTGGTACACAAACAACCCACCACAGCACTTTAAACTTTCATTAGTGCCACCTATTTGTTTAGTTTTTTGTGCTGATCCTGCTGCTGTGTATCACACTTGTGATGCAACCTTTTCCCTCTGCTGATAATCGTTTACAGACGATGTTCTTGAGTGGGGCTCAGTTTGTCATTTAGACCACAGTTGTACGAAGAGCTGATGTGAGTAAAGTCAGTGTGAGACTGTTGCGGAAAAATTAAGATTGATTTGCTACCAGAATACTAAGAGCTGCATTTCCATTGTAATAGCCTCGATAACACTCAAAACCTAAAAATGTAATCAGCCTCATCTGCAGAGGAACTGAGGAACACAGCTAAATCGGTGGTTTCCTAAGAATAGGCATTTTTACTTATTAATGATGGTTCTGTTGTGAGTAAGTATCCCAGTAAGCCATTCCAGTGAGCCAGGATGCAAAGTAATAATTCATACACATATTACAATCATGACATAATGACACTCTTAACAATTGAACAATGCTTACAGTTCGTGTGGGGTTTGAAGTGTTAATCAAAGCAATGAACATCCCACATTAGCTCTGCTAAGTAGCTGCAAACTAATCAACCATATTACCATGGCATACTGTGTTATTATGCTGGCTATGGAAGCATACAGATGCTTTCAATGTGTGATGGATCTTCGAGGCTGAGTGTGAATGACAGTAGATCCTGACTTTATGTGCGAGAGAGAGAGAGAGAGAGAGAGAGAGAGAGAGAGAGAGAGAGAGAGAGAGAGAGAGAGAGAGAGGGAGGAGAGAGAGAGAGAGAGAGAGAGAGAGAGAGAGAGAGAGAGAGAGAGAGAGAGAGAGAGAGAGAGAGAGAGGATGCAGTGAAATAGAGTGAAAGGAAGAGGCGGGGCACTGATTGTGAGCAGGAAGACAGTGTGACAGCTGCTAATCAGATTAGCCTCAGCCTTGGCTGTCTAATGAGCATCCTCCTTTGTGACAGTCATCTCACAACGCTGTCAACCATGAACACACGCTCAACAAGATTCTCTATAGCCCCTCTTCTCCACAGCCAGATTAGGGAGGGGATGCATCAGAATGGAACCAAAACAAAAGAGAAAAAGAGACAGAGAGAGAGAGAGAGAGAGAGAGAGAGAGAGAGAGAGAGAGACAGACAGACAGACAGACAGACAGACAGATGCTGAAGACTCAGTGGCAAAGTTTCATTCATGTGTGAGCGTTGCGGATCACAGAATTCTCTCCTCTAATGCTCAAGTATCTCTCCGCCAGAAGGATATGTGTTTCCTCTAGTCTCACACAGTCTCTCTGGGCAGATTGTCTGTCTTTCTGTCTCAGTGTCTTTACAACACAAGGCTCCCTCCAAAACTTCAGAGTGATTCAGAGCACAGCTCAACGTCTACTCAACTGAAACTGAAGCCGAGCACAGTTAGGATTAATTGCTTGCTGCTCTCTCTTGAGCTGCACAGAAGAGTCAAATCACATGCAGTCACTGTGGCTCAGAGAATATGGTCTTGCACATCACAGGCGAGAGGTTTCTTATTAATAAGGGGAGAATAAAAGAAAACGGGAGGAGGGAAGAATCAGAGCTTGTGTCATATTGAGGGTAATGACCTGTCTGGATGTCTTCATCATGTCACTACAATAATGATCATGGATACTGGGCCCATTGCATAAGCAATCCACCATGGCCTCACTTCTAACGCTCGTTTAATTTAGGAGGCACCAGACAACCTCCAGCTCACATTCAGTTAGTATTTCTCTGTGTGTTTTATTGATGTCGTGTATCATTTTTGTCTGCACTGATATCCTAATGAGACGTTTCGTTTCCCTCTCCATAGGGGCCTCCAGGACAGCACGGCCCACGAGGCCCTCAGGGGTCCAGTGGTGGGGAGGTAGAGTGCAGCATGACTTTTTTATATTACATATTTGGATTTAGATGTCAGCATGACTATAGCGATATTACATAGACATCCCCATTGAGTGGGGAATAAAGAGTGCACTCTATACACACACAAGTTTTCTGAAGTAAGTAAAAGAAGAATTACTCTGCTCGGCACAATTCAGGCAGTTTATATTAACAAGCTGTTCAAATCCATCTTCATAACACTAATTGTAAATATTCTGAGCAAATCAACATAAAATTGTTAAATAAGTTGAAACAAGAAATGCAAAAACATAGTTCATTTCATATGATAATGCATAATGCATTACCAAATATTAATAAAAATAAAAAACATTATTTGTTTTGACAATTTCTGTCAAATTGTCAAATTTTAGTCTTTCATTTTTTAGATAATTAATTGAGGTTTACACATTATTTATTCTTCGTGCTTATTTTTGTTCATTTAATTTAATCTGAATCATTGCATTTGTGTCATTGTAATGCAATATTATTATTACACACACACACACACACACACACACACACACACACACACACACACACACACACACACACTGTGTTGGAGTTCTGATATTTCTAGGTGAAGGTAGCTGCATGCCTTTGTGACTCCTAAAGAAAACATGATGGTGTATCAGCTTTGGAATCAATAAGTATTCCATTCAATATACAACGGTATCTAAAACAATAGTTTGTCATTACACATCATGTACTTTATATTTCCCAGACCCTCATCTCTTATACAGTCTCTTCATTTGAACACTTCCAGCCACAGAATTCTGCTTTTTGAAACTTGAATTATTAAACAGTTTTAGGATATAAACCCTTCAAGGGAGTTATATTTACTGCTCTATGAATCATTAAGAAGTATTAGACTATCATCCCTGAGAGGCAGTTATATTTACCTCTCATAATGGCCGTCTCACTGCAGCCTCTCACACCGGTCAATTATTCAGCGGCATGCTGCAGAAATCTGTGTGAGCCACGCTAATGCTTCATCACAGGAAGCATGGAAATACAGCGGTGCAGAGATGGTGGGATCCATAAATGGATTGAATACAGGAATAGAGGATAAAGAGCAGAATGGTGGTGGGATGGCATGTGAGGAAAGCAGTTGACAGCAGGAGCTCAGTAGTAGTGCATCGCTGTACTCAGCTCTCATGTTTGTGCACTCTACCGAAGACATACTTTTACTGGGTTCGTCTCAAGAGACAAAGCACAATACACCGACATACATGCGCGCATGCTAACGTCCAGGCACATACACAAACGAACAAACAAAATGGTTGAGAGGGGAATATAGCATCCACCCTACTGTGTGACTCAGACACTATCCACATAAATCCACATAGTAAACCTGACACGCAGTATTTTCCTTGTGTGATAATTCTGTTCTAGTTTCAGCATTCAGTGAGCAGAAGTGCTGACAAATAACAACAACAAAAAATACTGCAGCAAGAACTTGATTTTCAAAAATCAAATGAATATTTCAAACTTGCCCTTGTTTTATGATTTATTTTTCTCAAACTGTTCTCTCTCTTCCTTCCACAGGGCCCACCTGGAATGCCTGGTGGGGTTGGTCAGCCTGGACTTGTTGGAGAGAAGGTCAGCGTTTGCCATTAGCAGCTACACAGTGTGTGTCTGTGCACGTAGAGTAGAATGGTGGTGGTTTGCGTATGTGGGATTCGTGCGCCAGTGTGCGTGTGGTTTGATTTTATCTTACTGAATGTTCCTTCTCTACCAGGGTGAGGACGGAGAAGCTGGAAACCCTGGGTCAGTCGGAGAGCCTGGCATTGCTGTAAGTCAAGTTACTTCCATCTTTCCTTCCTATCTGTCTTGCTCAACCACATCCTTTCTTTGGCCTTTCATTGATTGCCATTTCACATGCTGGTGTCCCAGGGTGGTAAAGGCGATTTGGGGGAAAAGGGTGACTCTGGCCTTCCTGGTACAGCTGGGCCTCCAGGAGTCCGAGGAACACCAGGGGAGGACGGACCCAAAGGCAACCTTGTGAGTCTTTATCTCTCTGGATCAGCAACTTTTTAATGGTTTAATGGCATAATGGTTTCTAACTCACTGTTTGTGCCCAGGGGCCTATTGGATTCCCCGGAGATTTAGGACCTCCTGGAGAACTTGGCGTCAATGTGAGTATTATTGTTGTTATTGTTTTATCTTTAATTTGTCATTAACTTATTGTATGATAATTTATTCTACATTACATGTTTTATCCAGGGAGTAGATGGTGGACCAGGGACTAAAGGAGACAGTGGAGAATCAGGCAAAGCAGTAAGCAGTGACTTGTATTCCCACTTCTTGCACATGTTGACAGCACTAGTAGCTCTTTTATCCTTAGCTGAAGTTTGTATTCTCTGTGACATATTTAGGCTTTGCTCATCATTATAGTGTTTAGTGACTTCGTGGGAACGTGTTTCAGTTTTAACTTTAGTCCTTTTTCTGTTCTCTGCAGGGACCTCCAGGAGCCTCTGGAGAGCCGGGTCCTTCAGGACCTCCGGGACGAAGGGTGAGCTTAGTATATTGTATATTGTTTGTGTGCATGCATGTATATGTAGCTGCTGTACATGTGTGTTTGTTTGCAGTCATTGTCATCATCTCAGCAACATTGTCTTTCTCAACTCCAGGGTCATATAGGTGCTGCAGGAAAAGAAGGGAAGCAAGGCATGAAGGGAGCCAAGGTAAGGATAATGGCTGGCACTGAGCTCTGTAGATGTGCAAGGTGACTTAATTTTTTGTCTATTTTGCTCCTAATGCTTTGCTGTGCATGTATGTGCCTCTGTAGGGTACAATAGGAAACCAGGGTACAGGGGGGAAGACAGGTCCAGTGGGATCCCAAGGGCAGCCAGGGAGGGCCGGCCCAGAAGGCCTTCGAGGCATCCCAGGTTCTGCGGTCAGTACACAAGAGAAGAAGGAATTTCCGTACTCTGTCGTTTACTTGCAATGACATGTATTAATGACACAAGGTTTCAGTCCTTAGACCTTCATTAGGTGAAGCGTCCTCCTGCCGAACTGTCTACAAGAAATTGAGCGACTTTACAGTGAAATATATTTTTCACTGAAAATGAAAATAATGATGCAAATACAATCATATCCTAATCAGTCAGCTTTAGAAGCTACATCACTGACAATCATCAGAACATGAGGTCTCGGAATACTTTACCCTGATCTCTAATTATTACGTTTCTTTTCTAGGGTGAGCATGGGTTAAATGGGCCACTAGGACAAACTGGACCCCCAGGACCAATAGTAAGATCCTTATATTTGGCTGTTAATGGAGCTTGGGACATTTATAATAATAAATCAATGTTTCATCTACAGCATTTGCCGACTAATACATCCACCATTTTTAACAGGGGCCACCAGGACTTCCAGGACTAAAAGGAGACCCTGGAAACAAGGGAGATAAGGTGAGTGTTTAGCCCTTTACAAAGAGAACTCTCTGTACTACTCTAAACTCTGGGAAACAATGCTGATGAAACTTCTAAAATGGTCTGCAGGGTCATGGTGGGCTGATCGGTCTAATTGGCCCCCCAGGAGAACATGGCGAGAAGGGAGACAGAGGCCTGCCAGGGAACCAGGGTACACCAGGGCCTAAAGGAGATGAGGTATTTTTGGTTGCCACATGATGCAACTGAAACTCTTCTACAGAAATATAAGATATGCTTGTCCTTTTATCTAGGGTACGACCGGTACATCTGGTCCCAATGGCCCGCTGGGACCACCTGGACTGTCAGTAAGTGACAAAGCTGTTACAACTATATATTTGCTTTTACGTGATATGTTTAAATCATATGTTTTTAGCTCTACATTTTCAGTAAAGAATCTTTAGATACTGTATGTATAAACCTTATCACAAAGTGTTATTGTCCATCCTACGGCATAACAATATTTTGACAATGACTTATAAATACACAAGTTTGAATGTATGAAAAGCAGTAGTAGTGCTGCATCTTGTTAATACAGATGTAAATGTCATTTGTATCAGGAAGGCATCTTTCTGTCTTTTAGCAAAGATTCTGCAGGTGTAAAACAAACAGATGCAAAGCACATATACACATAAAGGCATTAAGGTTTTTAGTCATTGTCATTGAAACTCATTTAAAGGTAGTATACGATTTGGATCTCAGGGATTTTTGTGGAAGATCCCATCTGTAAAAAGCTAAGCAGCGTTTTATCCAGAGAGCATCCAGCGCTGTTAGTACTCACTGTTACACAGTAGTGAAAGTACTCACTTTGACCATAACCTGCCCTGTCGAGCGGATGCCTTATTTTCCAGTGAATAGCTGAATAGTATTTTGCAGTGCTTACTCAAGTAATTATAGATAGTTTTCTAAGCTTTTGTACTTTTATTTATGTTTTTATTGCTTACTTACTCCTCTTCACTCTCAGGGTTCAGCTGGCGACAAAGGATCGAAGGGAGAAATGGTGAGTTCAGTAATCTGTCTTATTTATTTATGCATTGCCACTGCTGTACATTGCTGCAAGCATCTGCTGGGAACATATGCTAGGGAAAAGAGAAAAAGTGTTTCTTGGCGTAAATGTACCATGCTTCATAATCATAATGCTCTACTTTGTTTACCACATGTCTTTGGAACTAAAAGCCTGCTGTACAGCCATGCTTGCCTTGTGTGTGATTTTTCCATCGGGCCCTCTTAATAGGATTTGGTTCTGGTGTGTGTGATGCTATGAAAACCACTATAGTGTGTCTTGAGAGCCAAGCTTTGACCACAGAGTGCTGATGCACACAGCTGGATAATCCTATAAAGCAGCAGCCATATCTAGTGGATAAAGCTGGGATTTAGCCAAGTGGTGTGAGAGAGGCACCAGGTGATACATGATTGACACAAAGTTTTGTCCTCTCTTATTCTCCAGGGTTTTGTTGGTCCCAGAGGAGATCCAGGCGGCGCTGGCCCACCAGGACCCCCAGTGAGTAACGCCAATTATCCACATCATGGCCTTCTCAGTGCCAGCTTTACACTCTTTCTTTCCCTATCACCTCTTGCTCACCTCTCTGTGCTACCTCCAGGGACCCCCTGCGACAATGATTGAGCCCCTGCCTATCAGGGAAGGCAGGCGAAAGAGACGTAGGCACTCCGATCCGGCAGGAGGAGCAGCCCCATCCAGGGAGGAGGAAGTGGATATGGATATGGAGGAGTTACTCCAGGGAGATCAGCCTCTGGAGGACGCTGAGGGAATGGAAGAAGTCTTTGCCACTCTGTCTTCCATGAAAACAGAAGTGGAGGTGATGAGGAGGCCTCTGGGAACCTTTGAGAGCCCTGCTCGGACCTGCAAAGAGCTCATGATGGTCAAACCTGACTACAAAGATGGTAAGCAAAGACATTGCTTCTTAATTTACACCTGCTTCACCACATTAAAAGTTTTATCCAGGAAAAACTGGAACACATTCTCTAACATACGGCCTTTTAAAGTCAAAATGCTCTTTATTGCCAGCTGTGTGTTATCATATTGTTACCCTTGATGTGTTCATTATATCAACATTCGGAATATTTCTTTGTGCACTTTGCAGGAGACTACTGGCTTGATCCAAACCAGGGCTGTCACAGAGACTCCATCAAGGTCTACTGTAACTTCACAGCTGATGGAGAGACATGTCTCTACCCTGACAAGAGGATTGAGAATGTAAGTCTGCAATCTCTTGCTGTCAGGCTTTACAAAGCCGACCTCGTCATATTACATCAGAGCACAAATCCCTCCCTATATCCCTTAAGCCTAAAACTTTACTCAACATTCTCCCCCCCCTCTCTCTCCCCCCCTCCACCTCTCTTCCTCTCCTCCTTCCACCTCTCTTCCTCTCCTCCTCCTCCTCTTCTCTCTCTCTCTCTCTCTCTCTCTCTCTCTCTCTCTCTCTCTCTCTCTCTCTCTCTCTCTCTCTCTCTCTCTCTCTCTCTCTAGGTAAAATTAGCAGCATGGAACAAAGAGAAGCCAGGAAGCTGGTACAGCCAATACAGGAAAGGCAAGCAGGTACAAAATAAAACCGCCCTCCATTAATCTTAGCTTGTTCCAAATGCCAGGCAGTCATTTTCATCTAAATGACTCATACTAGTTGAGAGTGTTTGAAGGTGCAAACCGTTGTGCGAGTATTCATATGAGTGTGTATGCATGTCTGTGTGTGTGTCCATCCATGTGCACATGACTGCATGGGAATGCTTTTAGTTTATTTGTATATTTGCACATTGTATAATTTGGTATCAATTTATTCCTTATTTACTTTCCCTGTCAGTTCCGATTGTGAAGAGAAGTTGCTGTAACTTTTTCACCCTTGCTTGCGTAAACTCTTCCGTCAGCACAAGCTAGGAGATTTGTAATTTCGATGATGTAATTAAAAATCAGAATTTATATTTGTCTGAGACAGATTATAGGATCAGACGTGTTTCTTCAGTGGATTAGTCTCTTTGAGAGAAACCCTGTTTCTGTGGGGGTTTTTTTGGAGAGTACACTAATTCCTATGCATTTGTGTCATTCAGTTCTCCTACAGTGACAGGGATGGGAACCCTGTGCATGTAGTTCAGATGACCTTCCTCAAACTACTGAGTGCCACGGCCAAGCAGAGCTTCACCTATACCTGCCAGAACTCGGCCGGTTGGTTTGACAGCACTTCCCGCTCCTACCAGAGTGCCCTCCGCTTCCAGGGCAGCAATGACGAGGAGTTGACACAAGCCAAAAGCCCCTTCATCAATGCAGTACATGATGGATGCCAGGTCAGTGCAGGGACCTGCCAGAAGAAGGGACTAGCTGCACAAATATGCCTTAATAAAACTAAAGTGTTTATCAATTGTGTTGCTGAGGTAGCCATCACATCACTGACTTCAATAGGGATTTATGCCCGAGAGTTAAGGGAGCTAGTTAG
Source organism: Cottoperca gobio (assembly GCF_900634415.1). Classification (NCBI taxonomy): domain Eukaryota; kingdom Metazoa; phylum Chordata; class Actinopteri; order Perciformes; family Bovichtidae; genus Cottoperca; species Cottoperca gobio. The sequence goes on along the minus strand of NC_041362.1, from coordinate 6,898,387 downwards.
TCTTATTAAGCAAAGCAAATTCTAATAATGGCTTTAATGTTTCTCTTTCAGTTCCGCAAAGGTCAGGAAAGGACTGTTCTGGAGATCAACTCCCCCACAGCAGAGCTGCTCCCTATTATAGATGTGGCTCCAGCAGACTTTGGCAACAGCAACCAGAAGTTTGGATTCCAAGTTGGACGAGTTTGCTTCAATGGTTAACATCTCGCCAACAACAACAAAAAAGACCCGCACAGAAGGTTTTTTGTAAAAGAAACTGGACTTTTACCGCTGCCCCAAGCAATATTTATTATATCATGTTCCTGTATGTGTTGGGTTTGTGGTATATTATTTAAGACTCTTCAGCGGCCATTGAAATAGGTTCTATGGCTTTACAACAATCAGAAGAATGGCGAGGAAGAGGACATGTAGCGGTGGGAACAAAGCACATTTACCAAAGGGAAATATTCCAATAAGATATATTTAATTTTAAGTGTTGTTCTTTTCTTTTTCTTTCACTGTTTGAGTGTGTTGTAATTTATCCTCTAGAATTACGAGGACTGCAACACTTGATGATGACCACTTATAAAACCAGACAGATGTGTCCGATCCTGGAAAGGAACAGACATTCTGTGGTATGGGTCGGGGGAGGGGGACTTCTCAGGCCTTGGATGAACTAGTTTCTACTTAATGTTTTACAAAGACTTCGACTGAATAAATCAGAGACGTTGTCTTACTCATTTGCATGCTCAGATTTCACTCTAATGACAATTGCATAGCAGTTGTGAACTAGCCTAGCATATTAATTCCACACAAGCGGCGTAATTAATTTCCTGTGTGCAGGAATGATAAATTGTCCTTTTTACCCTTCAAATGCAGTTTGCTCAGTGAATTACCTTGATTAGTATTCAATAGGCGTAGCTAGTTATTGAACCCGATACTTACTTGAACGGATAAGGTTGTTTCCTTTATTGGACTGCTTCCCTCTATGGGCCTGATAATAAGCTTTTTGAGCCCTCCATGTTTCCGAGGACTACAGTACTGTATATGTCAGACCAACATCATACTACTGTGGTATATACTTTCAATGACATACTTCAGCAACTACGTTGGGGATATTTCAGGGCAAGAATTAAGAGAATGCTGATTAAAATGGTCTCTAGTGTTAACTGCAGTTCTTTATACCAAGACATCTCTTGAAAGCATTTTATAACTGCTGACATAACCCGTTTTCAATTTTCTGCCACACTCAGAGGCGTTTCTCCGTTTTGTTCATATGTGGAAATTTCTATAGAATATGTTGATGTTCATGTGACATGATTTACTCTTCAGTGGTGCTAAAGATGATTTTTATTTGTATTTTGTTTGTGTGTCTCTGTGGGCAGGATTATAGGACTAGAGAGGGAGAGGGTTATTGCTCTTCCAGCAGCATTAAACACCCTCAGAGGCCGGGGACTAGTCGGCTGGGTTTTTTTTTTGCACATCTTCTGGCTGATTGTGCCAATTTCACAGGGCCAGTGAAAGGAGGTTAGGGACAGTTCAGAGCAATGTGGTTGATAGCTTTAAAGGGAAAGTCCATCTTAAACTGAATTTATATTGTAGTATTCCATTTCTACCAATGCAGTGAACTCTCTCCCTAAACTAGAAGGTCAGGCATCAAGACTGGAGTTAATGGTGTCATCAGGAAACATTTTTAAAAACTTAATCCGTTTTAGATTTCTTTCACATTTCTTTAAGGAATTAAGGATCATTCATCGTCATTCTGCAACACAGAGTTGCACAACCAAATGCAATTGTAGCCTAGTCCATTTATGCTACACAAAAAACATGACAAAACAAAAAAACTAACAATCTATCTTTGAAAATTGTAGAGCTATGAATCAGAAATTGTCCTTACATCCCGGTAAATGAACAGGGGTGACATTATAGTGCCATTTTACTCCATTATTCACTGTTTTTAGATGAAATATTACAGAAATTACCAGTATGTGAACACTATTGATGATGATTTTCCCTTTAACAAATGAAATCTTAATGCTCTGTCTACCTCCTGTGTGTAATTTTGCAATCCACTCCTGCTGTTCTATTTGTTTCAAAGCATTTAAACATTTAAGTGATTAACTCGTCTCCTTCTATCCCGTCCTGCGCTGCCCCTCCTGTGTATAGAGTTTGTTGTGCTAATTTTATATACTGTACAGTTATTATGAGGACTTTATGGGCAGTAACCGGCTGCCTGAATGAAAAAAAAATGTATCTGTCAAAAATTGATGAGCGATTAAAAACAAACAAGAAATAATTCTGTTATCTGTTTTACTCTCCAGACCCTGCAAGTGGGTTAGAACAATCTCCATGAGAGCATGCTGCTGTCTGCGATGTCCAGTCAGAGTGTAATATACAAACAAGGCTCTTCATTAACAACTAGTTCTGCAACATTCCCTCAACAAGCTCGCAATCAGCATCCCCACACAGCCGATGTAATCAACTCTGATTTGCTCCCCAGTTCATTTATTTCAATTAGCTCTGTTTTAGTCCTCAAGAGGGAAAGTGGGGAGGAGACCAAGGCGAGGGAAGGATGGAAGGATGGATGGCGGGAATAAGAGAAAAGGTCGATAATGAAATAGCTGAGACTAAGAAATGCAGCCGTGGATATTTGGACAATTCGGTGCAGGGGGAGCTGTTAATGCTTGGTATTTATGTGAGACAGACAAAAAGAAGACATGAAGAAATGTTTAGTCCCAATAACTAATTTATTTCTAACCAGTGTCTGAATTTCTTTGTATTCCTTTCACATACTCTCCCTCTCTCGGTCTGCCTCCTCATCTCTGTTGCTACCACAAACACACGCGTAATAATGCACATACACATCATACACATATGAAAGCCTTTTCTCTCGCACACATTAAAGTACGAGGCGCTCATCCCCTTTGGGGCCCACTGTTCAAGGTTATCGTCAATGTTAAAATAAAGGTTACTATGTTATTTTTTTTTCCTCCTTTCTGCTCCCTTCCACTCAATTGAATTTTAACCACACTAAGCTCTTGACCAAGAAAGGTCATCTGTTGCCACTAACTCAGAATAATGATCAAGCAGAAGAGCAGTGAGACTGTCAATATGGTATTTCCACAGCATTATGCCCTTTTCCCTCACATTTCCCCCTCTAGTGCCCACAATTCCTGTGACATTGTGTCTCCAAAGTCTCGTATTTCTTCTGCTCAGAGCTGAACATTTGTTATATAGCATCGCTGCGGTAACTATTTTCTCTGTTGAGAGCTGCAAATCATATCATTAGGACAGACTCACATACAAGAATAAACTCAGAATTAATTTGTCAAACATGACACCATTGATGAAACCATCAATAGACAGTCTCTCCATTGCACAGCGATAAACCAGCTTGAGCAAAGCACTGAGAAGAGCTCTTCATCCAGCTGATCCCGTAGCTCAGCCTTGTGAAAGCCTGTGGAAATCACATGGACACGCACTCCCACATAAGGAAAATTGGTGTTTTATGCTCACAAATACAAACATACAACATACAACAATGCTGAACAGTGTGGATGAGCTTTTCTAGAATCCCTGTGAAATCCTGGTGACGTCATACACTTCCTCACAATGATATACCGTGTTAATAGAATTACCGCCTTGCGGTTGGATGCCACTCAAGTCGTAGTTTGTCATCACTTTCCATCAATACCAGCAGAGCCGTGGCTGATGCGAGATGGTCTTTAATTGTTATCCTATTAGACATTTGTGTTAAATTGTCAGAATTAGCATATGAATTCATGAGTTATGGCCAAAAATGTGTTTTGTGAAGTCATAGTGACCTTTACCTTTGATGTGTCAAATTTGAATAAAATCTCTGATAATCACATTCAGGAGAATGGGACGGACAACGAACCAACATAATGACTCTGGCACTGAGGCATAATGACTACAATATATAACACTGCATGGAAGCTTGTCATGTATCGGTCTTTCTGAATAATTGTAATTTTTTTATACCATATTAGAACAAAGAAACTTGATCTTTCCATTGCTGAACTCTGTATTAGTGATTGGGAGATTTCTGGAAGACACCACCTGTAGTGCTGTCTGGACAGGAAGGTTATATCTTTGTTGTATTTCTCGTGCTTTATCTAAATGTTAGATTCTAGTCAGAATATCTTGTAAGTTTTACTGTACAGATGTGAAAATGTTAGGTGTACTCTATAAGCTCTTGGCAAACTCTGAATTGCTTTTCACTCCTTTTCCATCAAGGATCTGAGCAGAGCTGTGGGTCTATAATTGGCATTGATGAGCTACTTTTTGGCCCAGGAGTACATTAGAGTAACCCACAGGCAGGAGGATCCTAACTTGCTGAATAGTGGAAACAAGATTGTCTCTCTTATTCCATCTCTCTTATTGCTGAACTCTCTCTCTCTCTCTGGCTCCCTCTCTCTCATTTTCTCTTTTCACATCTGTGTCTCATTATTCTGAAGTAGAAAATATTAGAGAAGTTTCTTTGTTGTTTGCTGGACTGTCTAGTCTCCCTTCTAAACTCTCTTTAGTTTCCCGTGGCCTCAGTTCCTCTCCTGTGACATTGATTCTAACTAAACTGTACGTGTCTCAAAGTCACAGTGAGAAATGTACAAATTAAACAGTTCATTAAAAGAGAGAGTGGGAATATGCACATTTCCGGGTGAACAGGGACACTCCCTTGGTCTCAACACATCCACCAAAATCTGGATGTTGTGTCACAGTAGATAACAGCAAACATTATTTTCCACGCCACTGATGTGTGCATAAGTGTGCATGCTACTCTCAGTTTAGCATCTTGTACTGTACAAGTGGTGGGGAATAACTTAGGATCGTCTAATAGCGTGTGCTGATCGTGCTCCTTGAAGCGTAAGCCCGTAGATGTGTCTGCGTGGGTTTGTGAAATCATGAGCACTCGGCTAAGCAGGGGTACTCTTATTTGTGTGCAAGCAAGCGCCTCTCCTGCCATGTCCCATCCACAGCTCCTTTATCTCAGGAAGGGTGGGGGGGAATCATTTCCGCAGAAGCCTTTTCCATCAAAAGCGCTTATCGACAAAGCTAACATTAGTGAATCAGTTTGAAAAAATGACTTGAAGGCCACGAAGGGCAATAGAAATCCCTGGGTGCTCGGACGCCATAGGCCCTGTGCGTCTGAGAGAGTGTCAGACAGAGCCCAGATTTAAACGCACAGTTTGGGAGCACCCCTGCTGCCTCCATCACACACACACACACACACACACACACACACACACACACACACACACACACACACACACACAGTGTGCTGCAGTTCTAAGGGTCCACTGCCAGAGTCACAGCCGCCACTATTCTGTAGCTGTGCCATCCTCACTTAACTTAGTCCCCAGTAAAAATAGGACAGAGTTGTCTGCAAGCTCCCTAAGACAGCCAAAGTAATCAGTGGTGTCTTATTTACCCCAGTGGGAGAGGGACACAGAGATAAATTGATGTATGATGAGAATGAGAGAGCAGGAAGAGAGAGAAAAAGAGCGATAGTCATTTACTTGACAGGCCTGTGTTGTATGAATCACTAGGCCAATTTAAACATGCACAGCTGTTCATAAATCGAAAGCAGAAAGTGTGAATGAAACTTAGCCCTGATCAGGAAAACAGGAGGAATAATCACAGGGGATCTGTATTCGGCTTTGTGTGTGCGTGTGCGTGTGCGTGTGCGTGTGCGTGTGCGTGTGCGTGTGCGTGCCTCTGATTTGTTAGTGAATGAAAGTAAGCAGGACAGAGAGAGAGAGTGGTAACTGCATGACCCCATCGCTCAATAGAGATGATTTTTTCCCATAAATCAAACGGGGCAGTGAAGAAAGGAGTGTGAGAGAGACAGCGACTGAGTGATTCAGCTGTGGGAGTACACTTGCTCAGACCTCAGTTAAAAAGCCAGGGAAACTAATCGTTACCATTCACCTCGATGAGTCTGGCTACTCTTGTCTGTGGTCCTGAATGCAAAGAAATCTTCTCTCCACCTCTCACTCCATGAGATCAGTTCCTGGCGAGGCACTGACACGGTTGTTATTCTATCACAGAGAATCAGATGTGGCAGCGTTTCATGGGCACCTGGACGTTTTTCATAAATCTTGCATGAAGAGGTGAACTGCAGAGGAAGCAGAGCTTGTTGTGTGACAGACCAGGACAGACTCATTTAGCATAAAGAGAGCTATAGACAGAATACCTTGTTTGAGCTGTGAGGGTGCTGAAACTCATATAGTGGTTAGAGACAGCAATATATTTTCTGTCACACAAAATCACTAATGCCATGTAATCTCTGTACTTATGCCAGCAAAATGGATAAGGCCTTGTAATCAATACATCTGCTGAGAGGATAGAGTGCTTTGTCTCCGCTTGTCGGTGCAACCGGCAACATTTGAATTATGCTTTCATATGTTTCACAGTAATGAGTACAATTGGACTTGACTCTGCTGCTCTTCAATAATTCAGAACCAACCTGAGACACAAAGCAATATTTTCAATCTGCAATCGGGAATTATTCCTGCAGTCAGTCGTTTTTTGATGGCTGTCTTTCTCAATGACACTTTGCTCTTTCACACTAGCTGTTCTCCTTGTTTCATACTGTATACTGTACAGTTAAAAATCTCTTTCATCTCACACACATATACACATGCAGTACAAACTCACAGTATGGCTTTGACGTCACAGTGATTTTCCTGGAACAGAAATAATCAGAGAGAGTTGGAAACTCTGTAATCATCACTGCATTTGATGATTATTTTTCAATCAAGAACACTTTAAGTTAAAGAAGGATGGCAGCTGTCTGCCAAGACCTTCTCTAATATTCAACATTTTATTTTATTTTAAGAAAATTCTGGAATAGTGTCTTATAAAATGTAACGATAAAAGTGTCGGTCTTTGTTACTGATAAACCCTGACCTGTTTGGGTATAGTAAATGGGGATAAAGGCCGGCCAATGTTAACTTAAAGTCATTATCAGTTTCTCTGACTGTCCCACATAGTGCAGCACAAATAGGGGTCTTCAGTTAAACCCCTATCTCTTCCCTCTGGGACACATCAAAGAGCAATTTCTAGTCAAGTTCCATATGCACGCCTGTTTCAGCATCAGATGAAAGAGCAGCGATGTACTGATTGAATGCTTTGCTGTCTGAATAAACCAGAAGATATTCAGTTTAAACCACAATCCTTCAATTTGAATTCTGAAGACGCGGGCTCCACTGCCGCTCCGTGCGCTCCATGCTTTTGTACATCTTTACACACATGTACGAGTGTTACTTCTGTGTAAAATGAATGTATGCTTAAGTTAGAGAGAGTGTGTTGACGTGTGCGCCTATGCTGCTGCAGCGCTAATGAGAAACTGGGGGTTTCAGGTGCTCGTGCTTTGAGAGAGGAGGTGAGTGACAGGGCTCATGAATAGTGATGGCCGACAGCTGCTCATTAACCAAGAGACTGTCTGTCAGCAAAGCAGTCTGGAACAGCAGCCCTTCCTTCATGTGTACACACACACTTGCACATAAACACACACAGGCAGGAAAAAACGATACACATATGCACAAGCCCATGCAGATGTGCCTAGGACCAACGCACACACACACACACACACACACACACACACACACACACACACACACACACACACACACACACACACAGTTCATATCTCCTTCATCTGGTTCCCCTGTGCTTTGAGGCCAATCCTGCCTTTCCCCCTGACAGCATGTAACGAGTGTGCCTATTAGCTATGTGCTCACACCACTCCCACTGGGGCAGACCCCTCACTGAATAAAGAAGAGCCTGCCAGATGTAAATTCTGAATGAGGCCCAGAGTGCAAAAGGTACAGAAGACCAAGGCAGCACCTTCAGAAGAAATGTTATTCACTTTTGAAATGGTTTGAAACTCCTTTTTGAAAAAATGTCTGCCACTTTTATTATCTTCTTCACTACCTTTAAAAGTTAGTGTGGATTGTATTACTTTTGTGTCATGTTGTTCTTCAAAATAAAGCAGGTTGAAATTGCATAGTGAGAGTAACAAATAGTTGTGAAGCCAGTGGTGGTTGTATCGCGGTACAAGAATATCCCACTGTGAAACTGGTGTTCTCTGAAATCAGGCTAGAATACGGTCAGTCCGGCCACAGCATGGACAGTATTTGAGGCTTATCCATAAGGACATTGGAAGCATGATGTAACACAGTGAAATGTAAATAACAAAATCAAGCACACTTTTTAATCACAGGGTAATATGTTATATGTCGTTATTTTTCCTACCAGATCAGGTGATGAAAAAACAGGAGATCCCAGAACTTAGTTTTCTTAAATTTCCAGTTTTGAGTCATTGTATATAGTAAATCTGATTCATCTGACATGGGCTGGAGAGTTTGAGCTCTTCCAGTTTATAAGTATTAGGTGTTTGGCCAATAAGGTAGTAAAGGCCACCACATTATACATGTTTGATGGCCAGTCACATACTTCAGGTCTTACACCCAATATAGCAATTAAAGGGTGTTGTTCAATAGTTGTACTGGAAACTTTGCTCAAGAACTAACCAACAGGTGCGTAGAGCAGGGCACGTATGTTTTAAGGTAGCTTGCACATATTTGCACTGGTCCCGTCCTTGTTGTGTCTCTGTTGGTTGCACAGGACCAGAATGTAAAGGCCGTCACTGCCGTTTCAGCAGTGGCGGGCCGTGTATTTCACACCTAGGCCTTCAGTGAGTCCCACCTGAATTATTCCACCTCTTAATACCATCATTATGACGCCATGGCTCTAGAAACTATACATTTAGACAGAAACGCAGTATAACCGGGCGTTGCATCACCTTAACAACAGAGTTATATTAATATTTCCGAAACATTTAGTTGTAAATAGCAGGCATTCCCAGCAGTACAATGTGCAGTGCCTCTCGGAGGCTGTGAGCCGGGGGTACCAATCGTAGTTAATGATTTGAAAGTGGCGGACAAACCCTTTTCCCAGCTGTGATAGGCTCGCTAGCGTCGGGGTTGGCCTTTCTTGAAAAGTTCGTCTTGAAATGGCGTTGTAATTATATCTGCGACCGAATCGATCTCTTCTCCTCCTTCAGCCACTGTGGGTTGAAAAAAAACAGCTTGTAGAAATCTACACAAATTAGCTCGTTCAAAGTTGCTAGCTCTGCATAGCTCTGCCTCTCAATAGTGCGTATCCAATCAAAAGACGTAGACGTGCTGACGTTATCGTACGCCTACTAGCTGGCCCTGGTGTCCACAACTCGAAATCTGATTGGTTAACGCCACAGTTTTGTCTCCGTTCACTTTAAGCGACAGGCGCCCGCACTGTTGATTCTGTAGGCCTAAGGGCAGATCTCTTGGACCCTGGCAACACATCATGGCTGAAATATGATTGGATAAAAGCTCTAACATAAAGGCCAGACCTCCAAATCTCCATTTGGAAGCAGCGCAACCAAGAGGAAAGCTATGAAATGAAGAGAATAGACTATGGGGAATAATTTAATACATATTTGTGGAAAAAATATATCAAAATTTAATTTATATTCTGATGATGTTTAGGCCAGCAGAGCCCACCACTGCGTTTCAGCTACAACCATCAATGGATTTGACAGAATCTTGGTTGCTGAATGACAAATAGCAAATCTCAGAACAACATCTAGATTAGGCTCTGCCGTGAATCCAAGTCCCTGCTCCTGAAACTTTTTCAAACACTTGGAATGCATACCTACAATCATAGATGGCAAAGCATAATGAGACATCTTCATTAAAAGCAGTACACAATACAGAAATAGCCTCAACAAAAGTATCATTTTAAAGTTTAAATCTGCAGCTCTCATATTATAACCCTATGCCGCTCTAGGGCGTCTACAGTGAAGATGACAGCTGTTGTTGACTGTGTACAAATCTGTTGTTTACTTAACTCCATTGCCCCATCCATTGTGTGATTATGTTTGAAGCTTGGCTGAGGTGATGCTTGAAGCGTGAAAATACAAATGTGGTGTTAAATGTATTCATTTCAATGTGCTGGTTCCATTTTGAACTCACTTTATTGGCACTGTCAGACAGCTGTATCCTAATAAGCACGTCCAAATTACAGCCACAGTTAATGAAATGTGCACCATACACAGATCAACAGTACTGCTAATGTGTTAACCAATTAACATTACAGCTACCTGTTTTAAAAGAAACACTATATATCACAGCAATGTGCATTACCCCACATTTGTTATATTAACATGACTCAAATGATACCCAGTAATTCTGAAATCAGCAAGTGAAAGAAGCCCATATCTTTTTCCAGGACTCAAATGCCACTGATTATTGGCATTACATCTCACAGGTGGCGAGAGAGAGAGAGAGAACCTCAATAGGATGCACATGTTGCTCTCTTTCATTGTGATGCCTATGTGTCACAGTCACTGGCAACAGGACACACGCTGGACTCAAATCCTAACAAAGGACTTGGCAGGAAGGCTTAACAGGCAGTTTACTTAAAAAAACGATCAGAAAAAGGCTTTTATAAAGTCAGCAGGGAGTCCTGTAAAGCAAACACGTCAGATGGGCTGAGACAGGAAGGCAGGAGATAATAGGTAAGCAGCAGAGACGTGTCGGCGACTTGCAAACAGGTTTTAGACCAGACAAGATAACACAGATTATCTGGTGAAGGAAACTTGTGAACTACAGTCAGTTTATCCAATTCGCCCGCTTACAGAATTATGAATTTGACAATAGTTTTTACCTGTTTTTTAACCGCTCAATAAAAAAACATACATGATTTATAGAGGATCTCATACCATGATGAAGTTTACAAATGGGGATTAGTGAGAAATGTAGTTAACAATTAGAATAAATGTTGGTCAGTTTACTCACAACAAAATCTGGTGACAAATTAGTACATCAAACACTAAGTTCCTCTACTTGCTCTAATCCGCAGACATCTCATATTATACACAGTACTGTCTCCAACAGCAGGGGACGTAGCTAAAATATTAATGTGCAAATTAGCATATGTTATCATCGGAAGACTTTTTCAGACGCCAGTAACTGCTTTCCTTGGGAGGAGAAATGGTCTCGCATGAAAACTGCTCACTCTAATTTCACTTTAATGCTAAACGTCTATTTGGGCGGAGATCTACCGTTTGAAAATCACTTGTGCGCTGTTCTTGAAAGCCAACTCCCATTTCTTGTTCGATTCAAAGCAAAGTAACAATGAGCCAGCATGCGATAGATAGCAATGCATGCAGCAGCACCTCCAGTTAAAAGCCTCTGATGGAATGCTCCTTTTGTTTGTGATCGATTGAGAGAGAAAGGCATCCACCGTGTAATTGTAGCCTCATTTGATCTCAAATAAACCATGCTGTCCTACACAAGGGCGAGAGCAGGGCAAGCATAAGCTGGAAACACCTTCATTACACCGAACACACACTCCACCACACTTACTTCCTTGGCCTGACTGTTGCATGCACACACATACACACACACACACACATTCTCATTTGCACACTCCTTTTAAATTATATCGCCCTCCCTCTGCTGGTCTGTCTTTTTCTCCAATCTCGCTCTGTGTCTTGTCTTCAATCATACTCAACAAACAACTATACACACTGGGCGCACACACAAACACACATTCACTCTCTCACCCTATCTTGGAATGAGCCTGGGATTGATTCTAGTCACACTAGAGCGGGGCGAAATGAGCAGTCACTCTGAATAGGCAAAGGCGTCAAATAATACAGATATGAACGTCAGAGGAATAATTGAAGAAAGTGTTTTATATGTAAAAGACAGGGGAGGATGGAGTGGAATTGAATCTCAGAGAAATGAGGAACGGGTTGTGTCCCAGGGGACCGACTCACAATGCCCGAGCCTTGTTTGAAGAAAATAGAGGATAATTAGAGTGGTCAGTGACTTCCACAGGGCCCAACACCGCTCAGCCTCACTCTTCCTTTATCTGTCCTTCGTTCACTCTCTCTCCCCATTTGTTGGCCTCTTTTTTTAGACAATTCTCACTCAATTGTCAGTCTATGTTCATATACCAAATGTCCCTGTTTTCTTTCTGTCTCTCTGCTCTTTCTTTCATCTCATCCATTGCTTTTCTATTTGTACTCTCCATGCTTCATTTTTTTTTTTTATCAGTCTCTCTCACTGCTTTATTCCATCCCTCCCCTAGCAGGCGCAGAGCTACATCAGTGGAGTTGATCAGATATTCCAGGCACATATGGACAGCACTGACGGGCATAAATCATGAGTATTTAGAAGTGCCCATGCAGGGTTCTCCAGTCTGCTTGTAGTGAGCAGGAAAAGCTCTGTGGAACCAGTGCTTTAAATCCCTCTCTTCTACCTCTAGTTTCATGCCAAATCCCTTTCTCTTACTTTTCTTTACAAAGTGTCAACCTCTGCCTCGACAGAGTTCTGCACTCCCCTCTCTCTCTCTCTGCCTTTCATCCACAACCAACTCAATATACTGTATGTCAGGGGTCTTCAACGTTTTTCAGGCCGAGGACCCCCAAACTGGTGTAGCATGGAGCAGGGACCCCCTGCTGCAGCGGTATTCAAACGAGGGGGGATGCTGTCGAAGTTCTGTGCGAGGGGGGGTGTTGGAGTATATAAAGATATTTGCTTTATTTACTAACTATATCGCGACCCGCCTGCAGTACCTCCGCGCACCCCCTGTTGAAGACCTATGCTGTATATTAATACTAAACCCTCCATGTCTCAGCACTGTGGCCTCACAGCCTGAGAGGTGACTGCATTTCAAAGGAACCGTCACCCCACTACTCCACAGCAAAGTTGTGGCCATCTCCTTGGTCTGATCCCCTTGTTTTTTCACATTACATACTGGCTAGCTTGTCGGCATGACTACAACATGTTTCTATGGCAACAGACTAGCCAGCAGCTACATCACTTGATGTTTGGACATGTAGTGTTGCCTCAAGCTTTCCCCGGGTCCCTCGGTGGCAGGATAGCACATGACAATATTTCAGATTTCTTCTCTTCCCCCTCTCATAGACACAATCCACCATCAGCACCAGAGTACTAGATACGCATCATAATATAGTCCTCAAGTTACTTGGCGCATAACATCACATCGAGTGACGTCTCAAAAACAAAATAAGAAATAAAGCTTCCCAATAACTTCCAGCATTTCATTACTCTGTTTTCCAATCCTAATCAGCGCTTAGTGTTATCATAAACTAAGATTACTTCAGACTAATATACAGCTAATCGATATTGTACAAAGATGAAAATCATTACAAAATCAATTGACGTTCTCCATAATCACATAGGAGATTCCTGGAGCTTCCTATAAGCATTTGTCCCACTGTGTGTGGCCACAAAGTGACAGGCAGCATAAATAAATCTCCTCACTCTGCTCTGTCCTTGTGCTTTCCCTCCCTCTGCCTCTCTCCAGATGACTTGTCCTCTGAATCCCTCTCTCGCTCCAAGTCCCTGGATATTGATTGGGACCCAACTGGAGGGAGCAGGAATAAGATAAATAAGGAGTCAGCGGCCATGAACAGTTCTCGCACTCACCCTAACATGAGGGGAAGGGTAATCATCTGCCAGACATGAGAAAACAGCCATGTATTTCACAGGCCGTTTTCATGAAGATTACTCCCCCCCCCCCCTCTCCCCAATCACAACATGCCTCCTAACACACTGGTTGAATTGACATTTTGATGATTCTAGTTGAAGAGTGTTTAGGTACATGCAGTAGAACTTGTCATCCTTGTCATGCTTTTGTTGAATGATTTATAGTTCTCAAATGAAAGCAACTGTAAAACATCTCTTCATCAAAACAAATAAAATGAGGTACAGCTGCCTGCAAACATTAACGGAAGCCTGGTGCATGGTGCCTCCTCAACTGTGCAGCTGAAAACAGCATCATTTAAGCAGGTGCCTGCTTGTTTTCCCTCTGCTCAGGATAATTATCTAAGTAGTGCACAAAGCATCAAGTTCTCCTACACGGACCATAACACACCACGTCACACCAGACCTCCATTAATCAAGCCAGATTCCACTGAAATGCAATAAGGAACAAAACTGATTGAGTGTCACACACTACTATGTAGTGTACAGCAAAACGCTGCTATCTGCACACAAATGCACAGCACACAGGCATGCGTTAAGTCATCTGTAAACACAAGCACACACACAGTTGGGTAAATAACTGCCGGTATCTATTGCAGCGTCGGGAGCAGCGGTGCGAGGCTTCCCCTCAGATTTTGAAAGCCCTATCTGTATCAGCAACAGCAAACCTAAAAAGCAATTTGCTTTGTCACAGAGACATGCTTGACTACACTGAATAATTGCACTGCAGCTCTGGAAAGAGCTGTTCTCCCTATATCTAATGAAGGCCTTCAGGGGAGGGAGCCCATGTGTGTGTGTTTTGTATCTGTGAGTGTGTGCGCAAAATACGTGTCTCAGGACTGTGTGTGTCAACATATATAAGTGTGCAGCAGAAAGATAAAGCAAAAAGAAGACTTTCATTGCTCTTTCTTTATCTGATCCAATCCAGCCAGTGTCCCCGCTCACCTTCCTTCCACAATCCACTGCAATATATTGATTCATCAAATCTGCATGTTGCCTCTCGGCTGTGTCCAGTTTCAGGTTTAAGGCAGTCCCCTGATTCAATAATGCAGAAGTAGGCTGGAGAAAAAAAGCCCCATGTGCCTGGCTTCAGACACTACTACCTCCAGAGAAGTGCTGAGTCCGCACTCTGCTGCCTGCCGGCCTGCCTCTGTGGGACTTGGCAGAGCAGTGTGGAAGCTGGAGGGACAACTTCAGCCTCCAAGCCCTACAGTACCTCACTAAACAGTACTAAAGTTATCCCATTGCCATTATGTCACTTTACCTTTATATACTTTTACTTACTGTTGTGTTTTACAGCCCGTTTACATCACTGGATCTCTGTACTGAAAAAAAGAATATATATATATTTTTTTATGTTACTTCTCATTCTTGTTTAGCATTTTTTGCAACTGAACACTTTACACTTGTCTACCACAAATATATATAATAATACAATGTATCTGTTTATTTTTCAAAAAAAAAAATACTTTCGCAATCTTCTTTTTCTACATATTTAATGAGCTTGTTGAAGGAGCCCGAGATCCAAGATTGTCTCTGTAATTATTGTACATATGACAATACAGAATTTGAATTTGAGCACAGAGGACTGAAAGAGACCCCAGTGAAGATTTGGAGAGTGAGGTAAAAAAACAAAAAAACTAGCACTTTGGTCACAGCGGTATCCAGAGGCAAGTGAGAAAGTTGTGTTTCATCATCAGGGGCACGAAGACAAAGAGAGAGAAAAAGGGAATGGGGGGGGGGAAAAAGAGAGAAGCTTCTCTGAAGACCACATGTGTGTTCAGGAAAAGGTTTGTGAATTTCTGTAATGACTCTAAAGCATTTGTTCCACTGTGGAAGTGTAATTAAGCCATCAGCCACAGTTTGGAGTCTTTACCTTCATAATGAGGCTGAATGCGCTCAGTTCGTGCTCTGTGGATAAGCTGCTGTAATCACTTCTATCTGCTTAATTATGTAAAACCATTCTTTTATCCTAGTGTCTCACTCTGTATCTCTTACCTCTCTCGCTCTCTCCCTGTCATGGTCTAATCTTTTAAATATAACTGTGACCATAAAAGCATAGTAGAAATAAGCACACGTGCTTGGAGATATCAACCTGAGACTGCTATGCTGGGAATCGTCAGTCCAAATGGCTGCTGGGAGATAAAGTACAGCGAGAACCTGGTGTTAACAAAGGGCAATATAAAAAGGGATGAGATGTCTTAGCTGCAGCGAAGAATAAGCACAAAGCTCTCACCCCTCTGAGGAGTGTTTTATTACCTTTCACCATGCCCTCTGTAGTACTGGTCAGAGGGTCATTAAAGCTCAGATGCTGCGATTGTATAAGGCATTTTGCTTTCTTCCCCCATTCTCTTCAATCTCTTTCACTTGCAATAGAACTATTATCATCATTAGCAGTACTGCTCCAGTGTGACGGAAGTGAAGAAGTGTGCTGCAGGTTATGTGTAAACACCTTCTATCTCCATATCCCTAATGGAGAACACCTGGTTGTACTCTTTTTTAGAAAGACCTACATCAAAGCTCTCCTTCAGCATTTTTGAGTATTTGAGCGATCACAACACCGTTACATGCTGTACACACACAAGCCCATATACTCACCCACACATACACTCATGTGGCAGTGGAGAGTGAAATCTTGTGATGCTCGGGAACTTTACATCACAGACGGGCTGAAATGGGGGAAATAAAAGCCCTAAGTGCATGGAAAAACATGAAGCTGCCGCTGTTTCAATGGAGCAGAAAAAACAGTAGAGAAAAATGTCAACAACAAATAGCTGCTGGTTTCTATTGCCGCAGGCGACATGGACTTTGGTTCTCTCATGTTTCTTTCCTCCCGCATTATGCATCATGTTTTCATCCAATTAAACACAAACACAGGCTACGGAGAACAACTCAGGGAGAATCTTATCGTACTGCTCGTTCAGGGAGAAACAGACAGAGGAGGGATACAGAGGGAGATGTGTGAAGGGAAGAAGAAGAAGGGGAGAAAGGGATGGTTTGAGATGAAGCTATGGACTGGTGTGATTGTGTGTGTGTGTGTGTGTGTGTGTGTGTGTGTGTGTGTGTGTGTGTGTGTGTGTGTGTGTGTGTGTGTGTGTATGTGTGGGCAAGGTGGCTTCACTTAAAAGACGGACCTCTTGGCAGAGCATTCCTATGCATCTCCAAGCGTTCCCTCACGTCTTCATGTTTCTGTGAGTATGTGGAGGGCAACGCTTCGCTGTGGTTTTGTTTTGATACACAGACACGAGCAGACTGCCGTGCAGTTCATCTAGATGGTGATTGATGATGTTTGCTGAATTATGGCAAGGCACGGACGTGAAGTATGGCGGGGCCTCCTCGCAGGAAACTGAACGTGAGTTGTCCTTGCCCCGATTGCCTTGGTGACGTGCAGGTAGTAAAGCGAGACAGCCCAATAGAGGGTGTGAAAAGCTATGTTTAAGTCCATCTTCAGGAAGCTGATTTCACACCTTTCCTTCAGGGCACTTGGGCAAGCATTGCTATGGCAACTGAGCCCTCTTAACCTCTGACCCAACCTTGTCACCATCACCAACTTGCTATGCGTTATTCCAGATGAAAATGCACACGGCTTTTTCCTCCTCTGTAGGAAGAGAGTAGATTTAGTGAGCTGTCTTTGCTTTGACACTGATCTGACAGGATAAGTGTTCAGGAATGGACATTTTAAATTTGAAGAATAACTGCTTTAAATAAATCCTGTCATAAGCAGAGGTCTACGTTGACCATGTTCAGCAAGATTTTGTCTAAAATTCTGTCTAGATAGAATTCCTATTAAATGGACATTATATATATTGCCCTTCTAGTCTTCCGAACCACTCAAAGTGCTTTTACACAACATGCCAACATTAACCCTTTCACACATAATTTGGGGTTCAGTATCTTGAAGGACACTTCGACTTCGACTGGAGGAGCCGGGGATCAAATGCCGATTTTCCGATTAGTGGACGACCCGCTGTAAAACCTGCCGCTCCTAGTGAAGTGTAAAGATAAACTCAGCAGGCGGGTGAGCTGTGGCAGTCCATTTGGCTGAACATTGCACCATCGCTGCTGAATGAGGTGTTTCATGATGTTTACATAGGCGCGAGTTGATTAGATATTCATTAGGAAGCTTGACTGTCAAATGTGAGAAACATGCTGTTGTAATGTTTGCACACGGCTTTTGTGTTGGCTTAGATATCTGTGTTATGTGTGCAGGAGTGTCAGTGTTAACAAATCTCCATCTGTGTGTTCATTGACATGTTGATGTTGTAGTGAAGTGTGTGATAGATTGCCTGTGTGTGTGTATTAATCAGGGAGTATTACATTTAAGCCAAAGACTGAGAACTCCATCCGCTCAACATTATCCTGTGTGCCCATTGGACTACCTAATATAAATTCCACATTCTGGATACTTTCAGGAAGCATATGGTCTGTCAGTCCAATTGCATAATAACTCTGCGGCAGCGGCAGTAGCAGTAACATTATGAAGATCAATAACAACCACACGCTCTGTTGTAGGACAAACTCCAATGTTTGCTAGATGGATTGAGCGACTCATGTTCTCCAACTTCACAAAATTAAATGACATTGCATGTGTATGTCTGTGTGATGATATACAATCTAGGCACTCACTGGGCCTATTCCCCTGTCTGATATTCACCATAACCATGAACACAACACTAAGCTCCTCTTGCTCCACCTCTGCACTACTGCAGTTCATTCTCAGAGTGTGTTTAAAACTCTTTTTGCTTTCCAATTATTTGAAGAGAAACCATTCCAGGAAATTGAAAATCTATATAATGATAGGCTTGGCAACTGTAGGGCAACGCTGGCTCAATACAAATAGTCCTATTTAAACAGCTGTGTTTTAAATGCTAAAGAACAGTACTTTTAGAGGAGCCTGTAGGCAGTCAGAGACAAACACTCACGCACACACATAAAAGCACAGAGATGCTAGTGGTTGTTAAATTTAGTCCTCGGGCCACTTCAGTAGATGTGCTGCTTCACCTCAAATATTTTAGCAACACACTCACACAGAGAAACATACATAGAGAAATCTCAGATTAAGGCACAAAGCATGAAACACAATCAAAAACAGTCAAACAAGTCAATAACCGACATAAACACTGAGGGTAACCATGAGAAGAGGAGTGAAAAAGAAAGAGACAGAGTTGATTCATTCAGAAAAACAATGTAAAGATTTGTAATGTTAGTGACACATCTGCCTAACACTGTGCAGTGAGAGAGAACATGCCTGCCTGAGAGGACACACAGTAGCCCTGGAGGTCTATTTGCTCCAAGGCCTTCTTGGACTTCTCTTCTCTTTTTGATCGGGGATAAAAAAGAAAATAAATGCTGCATCTTTGACAAATGGGTTATGCTTTGTTTGCATTTACTTCAGAAACATTCCCCCATCGTATTAAATGCCCCAAGCCTCTAAAGTGTAACTGCAGGGGAGCCGGAGGAGAGCAACCAGGAGAAGGGAGGAGTCTGTTAGCACAGCGTATATCCTCAGCATGACCATTAAAAACACTGGCACTTCATGATCCGATGCAATGACTCAACATCACTCTTACCAAACCTGGCAGGCTTGGGCATCTGTATTAATCTCAGCCTCATGCTGTACTGTATATATGTGAGTGGAGGCATTATCTAGGATGGTACAATACAGTACAATAACAATACAATCATGAAAACTAGAGCACAGAAATAATTCCTGCATTCTTCTTTCCTTCTTACTTTTTTTTCTTATATGGCATACCCCTCCCTTGCTCGCCCCTCAGAATCTCAATTCACCTCCTTGTGGTTTTTCCTGCTGGGAAAATAGAGGGGTGTGCACCATTCCACTGAGGGAGCAGCAGGGGGGAAGAAAGTCAAACCTCTGCTGAAGCACACAAGGGCAGGGGCTGAACATCGAAAATCCTTTCCGAATCTGTTGTAAACTAATCCCACTGTTTTAGATGTTATAAACCATGGTAAGCTGAAGCCACAGGGTTTTTTCTTTTTTAAGAATAACATTTTACTAAGTTATAATAGTAAAATAGCTTTACTGTATAAAGACAGCAGGTGGTAACAGATAGAAAAACAGAACAAAATTGAAAT
>NC_041362.1:6401232-6566232 GCF_900634415.1 Cottoperca gobio | reverse complement strand
AGACTGACCTCTGACCTTCCTGTAACGCCACGCAGACACTCCATCAAACAGCGTTTTGCTTTCTTTCCATGTTGTTGTTCTTTTCTGAAATACAACTGCTCCTCTCAGCCTGTAGGTGGCTCTATGTCCTTCTCAACTCTCTGTAAACAGCCATTTTGTACTGAAGCAGACTCAAAGACTGGCACTGAGTCTGTGTGTTTGTCTTCACCAGGCTGGGCGCCAGTCCAGCTCTCTGTCTGCCGAGTGCAGCAGGACTCTGCTGGTGAGTTTCCTGTGGGTGCTGAAGAATGCAGATGCTGCTCTCCTGGAGCGCTGGGTGTCGGATTTGTCTGTCTTGCAAATCAACCGCCTGCTGGATCTTCTGCATCTCTGTGTCTCCTGCTTTGAATACAAGGTACAAGGTTCAGTATTTAGTTTCATAGCGTTTAACTGTTCATGTATTTAGTCTAACAAATCCAAATGTTTTTATTTCATCTCTTTTATTGTTGTTGGTCTCTGTCCTGTGATGTTTGATGGCTGTTGCAGGGGAAGAAGGCTCTGGAGAGGATCAACAGTCTGACGTTTAAAAAGTCTCAGGACATGAAGGCCCGGCTGGAGGAGGCCATACTGGGCACCATCGGGGCTCGTCAGGAGATGGTCCGCCGCTGCAGAGGTGAGTCGCCTGAGAGCACGCTAATGTGTGCAGGTCAATAGCTGTTTATATTGTTTTATAACATTTGTCATTTGTTTACTCTTCCAGAAAGGAGTCCGTACGGCAGCCAGGAGAACGTGAGGTGGAGGAAGAACGTCACTCACTGGAGACAAAATACAGACAGAGTGGATAAGTGTGTTTACATTAATTACATTACTAATGGATTTCTTGATTTATAATTCTCTTTGTCCAGATATTTCTTAACTGTGATACTGATGTGAAATAACCTGACTCACAGGACTAAAGCGGAGATGGAGCAGGAGTCTGTGGTGGATGGAAACTTAGCTACTGAGGCCTCTCTGATAGTACTGGACACACTGGAGATTGTAGTCAAGGTAGAGCAATCATCATCTCACACACACACACACACACACACACACACACACACACACACACACACACACACACACACACACACACACACACACACACACACAGTGCTGTCCATTTCATGTAGAGATCCCTTGCTGTAATGTGCCGTGTCTCTCTGTCAGACTGTGGTGGCCTCGGAGCTAAAGGAAAGTGTTCTGGGTGGGGTGCTGAGAGTGCTCCTCCACAGCATGGCAGGCAACCGGAGCGCCCTCTTCCTGCAGCACTGCTTCACTACACAAAGGGCTCTGGTCTTCAAGGTACATGAGTGAAATGTCTCTGTCATAGTTCTCTGTCGCTTTATTACAGCAATCTAATGTTAATTCAGCTCGAAATATTGTCACCAGCTCATCTTGTTTTTTAATTTATTTTTAACACTTTTTAGGGGAAACGAACAAAAAGATTATTTCATGTGTATATTTGCTTAATTTTGACTCTGCATGTGTTTCATCCTCTTTACTTCTTACAGTCAAGAAGAATTGTATAAAAGAAATCATTGCACAAAGAAAGAAACTATAAAAATAGTAAATCCTACTTAATACATTTGTGTAAGGAGTATATATAGTGATGTGTGTGTGTGTGTGTGTGTGTGTGTGTGTGTGTGTGTGTGTGTGTGTGTGTTCTGTGTGTAGTTTCCAGAGATGCTGTTTGACGAGGACACGGAGCTTTGTGCCGACCTATGCCTGCGTCTCCTGCGTCACTGCAGCAGCAGTGTCGGCTCCGTCAGAAGTCACGCCTCCGCCTCTCTTTACCTGCTCATGAGGCAGAACTTCGAGATTGGAAACGTAAGTCGGTGCATTGTAAATCATTTGTATTTTAATATTCCTGTTATAATCCGGGACATACCAGTAAAACCTCCCGTACGCATACTGTACCAGATGTTTGAGGAATAGACGCTATATTACTTTTTTTTTTTTTTATCCTTGGACCAGAACTTTGCTCGAGTGAAGATGCAAGTCACCATGTCCCTGTCGTCACTGGTGGGAACGTCACAAAACTTCAACGAGGAGCACCTTCGCCATTCGCTCAAGACGATCCTGACGTACGCTGAAGAGGACCTGGAGCTGCGCGACACGCCCTTCCCAGAGCAGGTGTGTAACGGCCTCTGTTCAAAGTCTCGCCTGCAGCCGCAAGAACGGATGAAACTTAACTCATGTGCTGCGTTGCCCTTTGGAAACTGCAGGTCCAGGATCTGGTGTTCAACCTGCACATGATCCTCACTGACACTGTGAAGATGAAAGAGCATCAGCAGGATCCAGAGATGCTCATCGACCTAATGTACAGGTACGGTGATGCACGTTAATAAGACCTGCATATAACGAGAACATGTCAGAAATATAATATCTGATATTTTTCTTTCAGGATTGCGAAGGGCTACCAGAACTCCCCTGACCTGCGTCTGACGTGGCTCCAGAACATGGCAGGGAAACACTCTGAGAGAGGGAACCATGCCGAGGCCGCTCACTGTCTGGTCCACAGCGCAGCGCTGGTGGCAGAATACCTCAACATGCTGGAGGATTGCCGCTACCTGCCAATCGGTTGTGTCACATTTCAGGTCAGCGCTGTTTGATGTGGTGACTCACGCAGTTTGGCAGAATGAGATGGGACGTTGCCCTAAAACTGGAACGTCAAGACTCAAACCTGCGATTGTCGAAATGTGCAAATATAAAGATTTTACAGTCAACAAAAGTTTCCAGCGCGCACCAGGATACTGAGATAAAACACTTCATTAACCCTGAGAGACGCCGTCTGTAATGTGCTGTAACAGGTTTATATTCCCCAACACAGTAATAATAACAATAAGCAGTAACAATTATATAAATATTACATTTCCTTAACAAGATATAATTAACGTGAGTCGGGAGTACAAAAGAGTAAATATTTTATAAAGGTCTTTATGGTACCTTCTTCTAATAAACATATATGTATATAGTTTCTAGTCTTATGAATATATTTATCTACTCTCTTGATATTTATGGAAATATTGACCGTTGTGTCTCATTATGGAAATGTTATATTTGTATCTAGTTGTTGACTTTTGATGTGTATTTGTTTTGTAAAATATGAACCGCTTGTATTCTTTGCTAATCAGCACCTGAAGACTTTAGGGGCGCACCTGATCAAGCACAAAGCGAGTGTGATGAGTAGTGACTGCCCTGGGACCCTGCACCAGCTAGCACCCAGGAGAGAAGCACTGCCGTCACAGGGTAAAGTATAAAGATCAGTTTTGTTCTGACTCCTCTTTGTTTTCCCCTCAGAATATTTCATCCAACGTGTTGGAGGAGTCCGCCGTATCGGATGACGTCCTGTCTCCAGAGGAGGAGGGGATCTGTGCCGGGAAGTACTTCAGCGAGTCCGGCCTGGTGGGCCTCCTGGAGCAAGCATCTGCCTCCTTCAACATGGTACGACTCATATTCTCCCACCACGTGGTGACGGGACTGTATGTTGACGCGGCACAGAGTGACAGCATTAACGCGGCTGAAGGAGTGTCATGTGTTAAACTGGCTTTCCGTTGTGATGTAACCCCAGGCCGCTATGTACGAGGCCATAAATGAAGTGTACAAGATTCTGCTGCCCGTCCATGAAGCCAACAGAGACTTTAAAAAGCTGGCTACTGTCCACGGGAAGCTGCAGGATGCCTTCAACAAAGTCTACAACCAAGTGAGTCGAAATCACCGGCAATTAAGTGATTACCTGATTAACTGGGCTGTAAGTGTTCATCCTGGATTCCTCCTTATACGTGTCTTTTCTTTTTCCACTTTCAGAGTTCAGGATGGGAGGTAACGTGTTCATCTGTTACTGAGGATATTACATAAACTAACTCAGCCATTCCTTTTACTTTGTATTGACAATGTTTTCTTTCTACGTTATCGCTGGTCCTCTTCTCCCCACCGCTGTGTATGACCTGTTACTGGTGAGTTTCTCTCTGATGCAGTCAAACTCTTCTTGCTGCCCTCCTACTGTGATGAAACTACATTTCAGCCTCGATATGTATTCTCTCTTTGACCTACACAGGTTGCTAAGAGTTCTGTAGTCTTTATACAGTAACAAGAGTCTTTTCATCTGTGTAGCATTGATGTATTTCTGTTAAGAATAAAGGAACATCTGCTTAAATAACAAGTGACGAGGTGTAAGATCTTTTAAAAAGTCACATAATGACACAAATAATAATTTGAATAGAGGGAATTGATAGACTTGCAGCTGTTGACTGTTTTTTGTTTTGTTTTGTCCCGTCTTTAGTGTTTAGAGAATGTTTGGGACCTATTTCCGGGTGGGTTTCTATGGCTGCCGGTTCGGAGACCTGGATGAACAAGAGTTTGTCTACAAGGAACCATCAATCACCAAATTAGCCGAGATCTCCCACAGACTCGAGGCATGTTAACTACTCTGGATGCTAGTGAAGGCGTCAGTGAGGATTTAGGAGAAACGTATTTCTAAAGATGAATGTGTTCGGTTCGCAGGAGTTCTACTCGGAGAGGTTTGGGGACGACATGATTGAAATTATCAAGGACTCTAACCCAGTGGACAAAAACAAACTGGATCCCAACAAGGTGTCAGGATCTGTGCACACACAGGATGTGACTCATAAATATATCCATACAGACTTAATTGTACTGATGACTGTTTGTTTCAGGCCTACCTCCAGATCACCTACGTTGAGCCGTTCTTCGACACGTACGAGCTGAAGGAAAGAATCACCTACTTCGACAAGAACTACAACCTGCGTACTTTCATGTACTGTACTCCCTTCACTCTGGACGGCCGAGCCCACGGCGACCTGAATGAGCAGTACAAACGCAAAAGCATCCTGACAACAACTCACGCCTTTCCTTACATCAAGACACGCATCAATGTTATCCACAAGGAGGAGGTGGGTGTCTGTTGTGCAGGGATTATTGGACAGTTGTTATATGAATGTAGTGCCCGGGGGATGTATTTCAAGACCCCCATTTCCCTTTTCGTCTATTTTGGCAGAATATCTGAGTTTTATTTATTATTTTCAAACAAAGGTGCGTTAAAACAACTCTTCCATCGCTGGGACACGAGGGAAACAAAGCCAACAATATCTTTCTATCTTTGGTTCTCCAGATCATTCTCGTCCCCATGGAGGTGGCCATTGAGGACATGCAGAAGAAGACTCAGGAGCTCGCCTTCGCTACGACCCAAGAGCCTTCAGACGCCAAGATGCTGCAGATGGTGCTGCAGGGCTCTGTGGGCACCACCGTCAACCAGGTGCCTGTTTAAGTACTTGCAACTGATGAAATGTGTTTAAAATGTCATAATCTCACATCCTGCTGGATTATTAATCTCATCCAAATTGTGTTGGAAGTCTGGGTGAGTGTTTTGAAGTAGTGAGAGACATTCCTCAGCAGATGTGTAACAGTTTGTCTCCCTCACAGGGCCCCCTGGAGGTGGCGCAGGTCTTTCTCTCCGACATTCCTGATGACCCAAAGCTGTTTCGTCATCACAACAAACTGCGCCTCTGCTTTAAAGACTTCACTAAGAGGTGATGACACGCTCCGCCGCCCAGACGCAGACTGCTGTGTAACTAATAAAAACAAAGCCCAACACCCCCGTGTCTTCTCTGCTCTCTTTTCTCCGTGCAGGTGTGAGGATGCCCTGAGGAAGAACAAAGCCCTGATTGGGCCGGATCAGAAGGAGTACCACAGAGAGCTGGAGAGGAACTACAATAAACTGAAAGAAGCTCTGGGTCCTCTCATCAACCGCAAGATCCCGCAGCTATACAGAACCCTGCCAGCTCAGACTACGCAAACACAACGGTAACTTGAGACACTTCACACACACACACACACACACACACACACACACACACACACGCCCACGCACAGAAACACACAACGTGAGCTCAAGTTGCTTCTAAGTAACTTAAAACCAAACCTTTCACAGAATCGTACGTTCTGTGTTTGCGTAATCACAATTCAGTGATTTAAAAACTCACATTGTAAAAATATTTTACATTCATGTACGAAAGAAAGTTTGACGACGGAAACTATCACCATATGTTTTCATGTGCGTTTGGCCTCAGCTCTGTGTTTGCATGTGGAGGGCCTGAGGAGTGCTGCTCCATGATCAGAAACAGAGCTCCAGTCAACAGCACCTGCCAGAGAGATGCTTTAATGCTGAGGACGTAGCAGCTTCTCCATGTTCAAACATCTGGAGACAAACTGCCACTTAGTGATATTACAACACTGGATATAATGACGCCATGGTTTTCTCTCATTCTAAGACGTTCAAAGCCGTGCACCACAGAAAGACTTTCACAGATTTCCCTCCCTGGGTCAGACTTTCTTTCCTAAATGAACTATTTACAGATGATCAAACGGTCACAGAATTCAATATTAAGCTCGTAACACTTCTATTGATTTGACAGAAAACACTTTGAAGTAAAACATTCTGTGTCTTCTTCCTTTTCTCTGGCAGGAACTCCTACAGCAGGTCCAGTCTCCGCAGAGTCGACTGTTGAGGCAACAAACTGGATAACTGAGAAAAACAAGCTTTGGAAATTAGCCACAACTCATCCCGTCTGTTCCCCCCCCCCCCCCACCCCACACACACACACACACACACACACTGTATAGCACACCAACTGTCACAAGCACACATGTGCCGTCCTCTTCCTCGTCCAGCTCGTTATTTTAAGGGCCACCCAGACACGCCATAATCCCCCATACCGCCACACACACACACACACACACACACACACACACACACACACACACACACACACACACACACACACACTTGTCACCTCTTTCCCTGCTGAGCCGTCTCCCCCGTCACCACCGCTCTCACACCTCTGCAGGAGAAAAGCTCGGCTGTTTATACTGGAAGGTTATCTGCGACATTTGGAGCGAGGCTCTGACATGTCGCTGTTTTAAACCAAGTAGTGTCCTCGCGGTAATCTCTCTGAGCTTGATCTGCTTTTAACTTAAGTTTTACCGGACTAGAGCTGCCAAACACATTTAGCATCCGAAGCGTTTTGGGGGGGGGGGGGGGGGGTTGTTCATGTTATCCTTTTGCTTCTCGTGTTTGCTTTTGAAGAGGCCGTAGTTTGTCTGTTTTGTGTCGTGGCCTTATTTAATTTGGAGGAGATATTTTCTAAACTATGCTTTGGTAGAAGTCGCTGCCAGACTTCAGTTATTAAATAGTCCCGGGGAGTTTTCTTTTGTTATCAACAGACCAAATAACTGACATTCCTTCGTCCTCTAGTTGTCACATTTATCTGCCTATCTCTTGTTGTAAGAATTCATTAAAGAGCGAAGGCCTCAGTCGTAGTCTGAGCTGTGGTAGCAGTTTCTGAAGGAAAATTATTATTATAGGGGGTGGGGGGGGGGGGGTGTTTTAAATGTGTTTTTTAAACTGTGAAATTCTCTTGTAATGCACTGCAGTCACATCAGATGTTTATCACAGAAGCAATGGCATCATCTCCTTCACCCACATGAATATGTTGAACTGTGACGTCGTACTGCAGCTGACTGCATTTGAACTGCTGTCCAGGAGCACTCCAAATGTATGCGTACAACTCTCTGGTTGTGGGAGATTTATATTCCTTGTAGCTATTTCCAACTACTGTATCTATTATATTGCACTATTGTAAACAAACTGCAGCACATTAACACTGTTACTACAAAGATATCAGTGGTTTTGTTCTTTTACGAGGCTGGAAACTGTTTTTTACCAATTAGATCTACATTGTTTTATTTATTTACATTTTTCTACTGCCTTCTATTAAATTTTTCTTCCTACACCTCTGGTCAGCTTTTATTTGTGCAGAACTGAAGAGTAGATTTTACTCTGTAATACATTTATCAAAGTGTTTAGTTGTAACAATAACTGCAAATATGTAATAGTCAATAGTGAGTCTTACTATTGGTTTATAGTTTAGCATCTGTGATGCTATATAAGGGTCTTACATTTAGATTTATGATTTCTATTGTACTGTTATGGTATCTTTTATCAGTCAAAAGTGATTTGAATTGATTTTATATTTTTTGTGAGATTCTTTATTGTATATTTAAACACACAGAACAAAGCAAAGACAAACACAAAAGGATAAGACAGATTCAGACTAACCATACAGTACATAGCATCACCTAAAAAGAACGAACGCACACAGGTAAATGACACCAACACTCCCTGTCTAACTCGGTCTAATACACATTTACCAACTCCTATCTTCACATAACTCTTTTAGTGAAGGTTTTTAAGTTATTTCATGCTTTGTAATGAAGCCCTCACACAGTTCGGCACTGTTCACTACAGTTTGTGTTCCGTGGTTATAAAGACGAGGCACAGATGTATGTGATCCAGATGTTTCCCTGGCTTTCCTTTTCCACACCATTAGTCTTAATGTCCTGTGGCAGCAGGACCATCCACATTATAGCCTGCAGTGTTTGTCTAATTTACCAGAATGAAGGACCCCGCATTTGTAATCAGCTACTTTACAAAGACTTGCGACGGCTCTGTCAATCAAAGCTGAGGACTCGATACTCAGCACTACAGTTTAGATGTTTATATTAATATTAAGTTTCAAACTGTGGATCTGTCTGTCTGTCTGTCTGTCTGCCTGCCTGTCTGTCTGTCTGTCCGTCCCTTGAGGCTGGTTGGAGGTTTGTGCAGGTCCTTCACTTTCCTTGGAGGTTCTTATCGTTACTGATACTCGACAAATCTCTTCCTGAACTTTGAGGTGGTTGGTACATACTGTTTTGCGCTTCTTTATATTTCTACTCCACTACAGTTCAGAGGCAAATATTGTACATTTTACATGCAAAATATAATGCACAATGCAAAACAACCCAACAGTATATAAAGTAGTTATATTATAATTAGCTACAACATAAAATGCTGCATATACAGTAATGCATCCTTAATAATAATAATAATGCAGGAGTTGTAGTGGAGTAGTTGTATTGCTACTTTTACTTAATTAAAATAATATTCTTCATGTTGTGTTTGGATTTCAGTGGTGGAAAGTAACTAAGTACATTTGCTCAGTGACTGTATTTAAGTACAGTTTTGTTATGCTACTTTATACTTCTTCTCCACTGCATTTCAGATTAAAGTATTCTACTTTTTCCTTCACTAAATTGTTTTTGGCAGCTTTAGCTACTAGTTACTTTACAGACTAAGATTTTTCAAGCAAAACGTGATCAGTTTATAAAATATGATACTGTGCTACAGATAAAGTAGTTTAGATGAGCTCCACCTACTGTCACAATAAAATGCTGTCATCAGTAATGATATCCCGTTAATATGATGTATAATACAGTAATGCAAACTGTGTAGGTCCATGAAGAAGCCCATGAAGGTCTCTCAGAGGATTGCGGATCCCTGTGAGATGATGGAGGTCCAGTGTGAGCGCCCTGCCTTGGCCTCGTGGCCGCTGGCCCTTTAAGAGGAGCGGGAGGGGGCGCGGAGCATCTTGGCTGCGGTGTTTTTGTCTCTGTCAGTGCGCGCTCCTGGGCCGAAGCGGCTGAAAGGATTTCCAAACGGCAGGTAAGAACAGCTACTAAGTTAAAATCTCTCTGTTTGAATACTGTCTTGGTTTCTCTTTGACAAACTGTGATTGTAAAGCGCTCCAGACGACGCGCCTCCTTGTGAGTGTGACTTCTTTGTGAAGCGTCGGTCCTGCCCATTCCCCCCTGTCCTCTCTCTCCGAAGAAGTGGCTCCTTTATCCCCACAAAAACCACCCCAGCGTCAATTATATTCCTATTATTAACATGCTGTTCAGATTAATTAGGTTTCATAATATCACATGAGTATTTGTTTTACCCTTTCGAGGAATGTTTAAGTGAGTCTTATTTTCGCTCCTCCTCTCCGGTGCGTGCGTTTTCTGTCCAGAGCATCACTGGAGGCGAGAAGCGCCGTTAATGTACAATCTCTAGGTTTCAACATCATCATAATAATAATCATGTTTCTGTAAGAACTAAAAGTTAGTCCGTCAAGCCGAAATGTGAGTCTGCAGTGATCCTATTTAATTTGTTTTTATTATTATTATTATATTATAGGAGAATATGTGCATTTTCTATACAGTAGGCTATCCTTACATTCACCACGTACTTATTGTATAGAGAGGGGATTTTGCCACGCGACCTCAACTTTAGTCTAAATCGATTAAAGCAGGAGTTTCAGTGTGTCTGCGAGCTTACAGGATATATATGCTGCCCTGCAAAATCCTTCCACCCAACGTCATTTCTGAGCGAGCAACACATTTGGTTGTTTGTTTCTGTTTACCCTTCATTATGAGACTCCCCCCCCCCCCTTGCCTCACACACATGAGCTGGTGCAACAATCTAACCATTTTCTAATTTCCTTTATAAAAAAGAAAAAAGAAAAGAAAAGCTCAGTGAAGACTAAAGACTCTTGGGAGAGGGTGGGTCCGTGAATTCTGCAAGTTTTCATTACTTCCAGATGTTAGTCAGCTTTTCGTTGCTGCTTCTTGCCCTTAAACGTGCTCGTCTCGCCGCCTGTAGCCGGACAGTTATCACTGAGGGGACTTTCTATCCTCAGAAGATGAGTGAGGGCTGATGGAGTTGTATGTCAGCTGAGCAGGAGGAGGGGAAACCAACCGAAAACTATTTAACCGCATTTATGATTTTCAGATATGCAAAAGCTAGTTGCTCTGATGACCCTCATTGACTCCCCTTAATAAACAAATGAGTTTGTTCTTAATATGCATACATGAATGCCCCCCCCTCTTGAATATGTAATTGTCTTATCTTAGTATGGAGGATTGTTTGTTTAATAATGACATTTATGTGACCGGATGTCTCGTGATGTGTGTGGTACACTGCTCTGATTCATCAGTAAACACATCAGATGTTGTTATGAAGAAGAAGGACACTCAGACGTTGTCAGGATGTGGGGGTGCAGTCATCAGCCTGTTACACAGCATCATACACACAATACTCCACTGTCCTGCTGTTGTTGTGTAATGGGCTGCTGTCTGTATTAAATCACCTACCAGCCCAGAGCCAAAGAGTGTAGCAGCTGCACGGCCCTCAGACGGGCTCTGAGCTGTCACTCATGTCGTTACACCAGTGATACAACAGTGTTGTGTAATAGAAGTGACTCTTCCTCGGTTTGTCTGGGGACCCCCAGAATCCCATCGGAGCCCCCTGGGAGTCTCCCTGAATGCAGTTAGGGAATCTTTGGTCAGGTTTGTGTGCAGCTGGAGTTTCCCCACCTCAGTTTTTTTTTTTTTTTACCAAGCTGGAATGTGATTGTCTCATTACAGCTTTTGGACCCAGGGGTGCTGTTGAGGAATGCAGGGTTATAAACCCCATTTGCACACTGGGCCACACGCCTGGCATTTCAAATGGTTTAGTGAAGCTAATGAAATTACACCCTGAACCTGCATGACACCGTCACTGACTAGGATCCACTGGTTAGCAAACCAGGACATATGTACTGCTTGATGAATGAACTGCTCTGTTAAAACAATACACAGCAGATCATTTATATCACTTAAATAAGGAATGTTAACTAAATCTATAATGCTGTTAACGGGCCTTTTCAGTAAATATACATGCAGGCAAGTTGTGTTCTTCTTATTTCATCAGAAATTAACGATTATTTTCTATATCCATTCATCTGCTGATGATATTTTGGATTAATCACTTAATCGTTAGGGCTGTAAAATGTCTAAAAACTGAAAAATATCCATCCCAGTTTCTCAATACAAGGTGATGTCTTTATTTGTCAGTCCGAAACCCGAAGATATTCAGTTTAATATGATATATTAACAGAGAGAAGCAGCAAATCTCCATATTTGAGAGGCTGAAAAAAGAAACGTCTGCCATTTTTGCATGAAAAATGACTTGAATTATTAATCAATTATCTAATTAGTTGGCGATTCTTCTTCTGTCGACGGATTAATCAATTGGTCAACTAACCGCTGCAGATGTAGAAACCTAAACTTCCTGTCAATCTGCATGTTTTCCACCCTCCAAAGACTATATTCAGAATTTACCTTTTTGGCATTATCACAGCATAATGTTTTTAAGATGATTAAAAACAGAGTTCTTAGTTGTATTAGAGGTTAATTAGTTTAAAGTAGGGATAAACACACGGCCCAGTATTGCAGAAGTACCATCAGTGTGATTTGGTAAACAAAGAGAGGGTTAATACGCCTACTTAACTTTATTAATTGGGGCAGCCAGTCCTGAACATATGGTCTAATCTTGCGTTTGAGAAACTGTACAATGGACAGTGATGATCTCAGTAATACAGTAATCACTCAGAAAAGCAAGATGGTGCACACAAACGTCAGTGTTGTGGATGTTTTATTATCTTTAATTTGTATGCAGTCTTTTGAATCAGGAAGTAATTGATTAGATCTCTGAGAGGGAACCACCTAACTAGAAGGCCCCTGCAGTAAGGTTACTTCCTCTCCTTGGTACCACAACACACGGTGACCTGAGCCTTTAACCCCAGCACCGCTCTGACCGGCTCTCCACCACCCGTCTTACTGCCATCTGGACTTCGTCTTCCTCCCCTTCCAGACCCCGCAGTTTCCTCAAAACAGAGCAGCGCTCCGGCCTCTCTGCTCGGCATCATTCTTAATCCCCACCTCCACAAACTGCACAGGAATTTTCTCCCAAATGGCCTTTTTTTTGTGTCTTTTTTCCCCCGGTGCCGCTCCTTGCCGCTCAGCCCCACCCTTGCTTAGTTTCCTGTTGGAGGTCAGCACAATGACCAATAGCAGACTGGCGGGTGTTTACTCTGCTCCTGTTCCAGGAGTAATGGGAGCTGGCCGGCCCCTCCTCTTGGCCGTACTCTAGCCAGCGCCGTCTGCTCCTCCATACCACCACTCCTTAATGTAAAAAACAGGGCTTTCTGCTAAAGGGCAGAGAATCCTGGACGTCCCACTGGGTTATGATTTCACTGTCCTGAGTTTAAAGCCCATATTAGTCCAAATCCACATGTCCACCAGCAGCACAAGAACACACTGTATCACCATGTTGATATGAGATCATCTGACGTAGTTACACATGGTGAAGGCTCCGTCTGTCCGTCAAGCAATGACGTACACCCGTCAGCCACATTATGCTTGGCGACAAATGGGTTTGCTGTTGCGTCTACATTTAGCAATCTTTAGCAGTTCAAGGGAGAGATTTGTTGTAAATATTTTCTGATTTATTATTCATGATAGACCATTTGGCTGAATGAAGCCATCTGTGCGGCCGAGTGAGGAGGAGGACAAAGAAGTCTTAGCAGATACGTCAACAACCGTGTCTCCTGTTGCGATCTTTATGTATCATTTAAAACTCTTCTTCATGTCTATATTAAGGTCTTTGCGGCTTGTTACTCTAAGAAGAAAACCTCAGAACAACAATGAGCTTTATTTAAGTGCAGCTTCTCATCGGGATTCTCTATTGTCGGCCTATTTTTAGGGGTGGAATGCACAAATGATGGTAATCTTCTAGGCGGAGCCATTTAGGATTATGAGGAAAGGTCCTTTGAAACTGTATATATACTCATTGCGTGGAGTTCTTGCAGCCTATGTGAACTTTCTGATGTTGTTCCGGCGTTTACAGCAGCAGACTACATTCTGGTGTCAGCAGCGGTGATTCATACTGCTGGAGTCCAAATGAGAACAGTCATGGTCTTCTCATTCGAGAACTTTCCATCTAAAACTCTCAACAGCGTTTCTTTTTTTTCTTCCCTTTCTTTTTTTTTTTGATTTGCCTCTCTTTCCCCACCCTCCCTCACAAACTGTACTGCTCTCCTCTGCTTTCTCTCTTTCTTACCCCTTTTTCTTTCCCGTTTAAGCTCTCCCCTAGTTACCCTTTCTCCTGGGCTGGAAGGAAGTGAGTGGGTTGTTTCTGGATCCTTTGGGAGTAGAAAGATGGAGCTCCCTTTTCCTGTAACCCTTCCTTGATCAGATTTCAGACTATTGCTTCATATCGTCTCTGTTTTGCCACATCAATTAGCTCGGTATGACAAGAGAGGCACATGCGCCGGCAAAGGAGGGATAA
This sequence comes from Cottoperca gobio, assembly GCF_900634415.1. Lineage (NCBI taxonomy): Eukaryota > Metazoa > Chordata > Actinopteri > Perciformes > Bovichtidae > Cottoperca > Cottoperca gobio. Next base: position 6,552,170 of record NC_041362.1, on the reverse strand, counting down.
TCTGAGAGCCCTTAATGCTAAACGGACATTAGAAAAAGGTGCATTTTGTCATCTGAAATGTTGCTACTTATTAGTGGGATATAAAATCAGAAATGAATCATCACAGCGTCAGATTAATCATCGCGAAGACGGACACATTAAAAACAGCTAAATCACTTGGCTTTCATATCATTGGTCCCCCTGCTTCAATAAATCAACATTAAAGCTACAGCTGTGTTTGTTGATCTGTGGCAGTCTTCAGGCCTCGGACAGTGTTGGGAGATCTGTGTGTTTTCATCTGTGCTGCGTGGGAGTCAACAGGAGTTCAAGTTGTCTCCCGTAACGTTTGGTGTTTGTCCAACACATAGTTCACCGTCTTTAATCCTATCCTTTTGATAGCAGTTTTTGGCATTAGTTTCTATAATCGGGCAGGGGATGCATTGATGATATTGCATTATCTTACACACTTAGAAGCGCAGATAGCCGGTCCACTGGTGGAGACTCGGGCACGTCTAGATCTCAATCAGTCCGTGTATTTCCCATTTCTGTCAGTGTGTGGGTCCATAACAGCACTTCATCAACTGTTTGTTTGTTTTGAGGCGAATGTCCTTACCACACACTCATGCACACATCGTTTCTCTCTGTCCCCCTCTCTTTGAGATGCCCCTCCTTGCTTTATATTAGAACCAGCTGTGGAACTAGGGGCTGAATGAATGGCTCTTTGTGATTTGGCTGTCGTTCCAGTCTAAAAGGTCTGTTTCTCCCCCCACTCCTCCACCTTCTGTGGTATTGGCTTGACAATAATATGAAACAATGGACTGAACAACAGCAAGTCTTGTTACGATATGCAAAGGTCACCTATCAGGGTTTTTCAGGCTGCGAGACCCCCCCCCCGGCGAAAAAACCCTTGCACAGAACTCTGACTCTGAGCAGCCGGAGCAGAATGTATGAGAATCAGCAGACACAGTCACGCAGCTTATCTGGTGGACAAGCTTCAAGTCTGTGTTGTCCATGCAGGGAACGCATTGTGAGGTTGATGAAATCAGTTTGGCTTTAAGGTGTGCAGATGACGGCTGTTCCCACAATAAACTGGAGGGCGTGTGTGCCCGTGGATTTCGGGGTGTGAGCCACAGAGGCAAGAAAACAGAAAACATTGCCCAATCACATGGCAGGGAGGGTCCCAGTCTTGGATTGATTAGAGAGAGGAATGGGGTGGGGGGAAAGTTTCTGAAAAGCTGCGAGAGGAGAAAAGCAGCGATGCATAGATCAGGCTTCACGCAGGCTGCAGTACAAGGAGGTCAGAGAGTGATTGGCATTTCATGGGGGTATATTGTTCACATCCGGCGTGACAGTCAAAACCACTGGAATGTTTTTCTGGCTTCGCAACCTGTGTTTATAGTCTTGCGGGGGCCACTCTTTTGTAACCTGTCTGTTTTTATCTGTGTGTCAACAGAGCTACACACCTTTAATGGGCTTTTACTGTCTTCTGATGACTGCTTGTCGACATGTTTACTTTTACTTTTAATGGGATCTGGGTTATAAACTGCTACATTCAAACGCCATGACTGCCACAGTTCAAGTTTCCTTTATTTTCATTCCCTACAGGTGCTGACTGTAAGAGTGCAAGAAAAGGAAGGGAGAGCAAGGATCCTGGGGAGGAGAGATCCCATCCTTGCAGCGCAAACAGCTGGTATGAAGCGGAAAATAAATCCCTCTTTTCCTAATTCACAAACCATTCCCAAGCTTGAGCAGAATAGTAATCACCAAAGGCTGAGAGAGTCACTAAAGCAGTGGAAAAATCCATAAAGATCTTCTCTGGTTGGTGGGAAGAGTGGTATTTCTGACTTAGCAATACTGAGGTATAATCCTTTGTAATGGCAATAATAATAAGGTGACTCATTGAATGGAAGCAATGAGTTTGAAAAACTTGACCTCGAAATGAAGCCTGGCATCTTAGATTACTTTTCAGGGTGGTCTCAATCCTCTGATGCATCAAAGGCACAAGAATCTATATACATGCTGTAAATCAAATACTCCAGATACGTTGTGCTTGCAGAGTTTGTTTGTAAATGAATAAACCTGAAGCTACCTTGCGTGTCCAAAAACAAACAACTCGCACTGGTTGCTGCAAGAGCTCGAAGACGTGACATCTCACAGGACATACCGCAGATGTGTAATTTGTGCTGGGTGACCTGCATCTTACCCCCCGGGGGTCGACTTAATGGTAATAGCAGGGAATGGAGGGAGTAGACCAGGCGATGTTAACTTCCGTTAGTATGGCATGCAGCTGTATGGGGAGGTGGGTGGGTGGTGGTGGTGGTGGTGGTGGGGGGGAATTTGTCCTGGATGAAGCTGGCCGAGGAGAGTCGTCTGAAGAATGGTAGCGTGCCGCTGGGGAAGGGCACACACTGGTTTCTGTTCAGATGTCATCTCAAAGGAACTCTGTTTGAGAGCCGAGAGAGAGAGGGAGGAAGGTCAGCCACTCCACCCCAGCCGCACACACTCAGGGGGGGGGGGGGGGGAGTACGTACACATCAGAAATACCCAATAAGCCACTGTTGGAGAAGCAGATGTGGAGGCCTGGTGGCGTGGGCGTTTTGAGCGGGTGATGTGGGACGAATGGCACCCGGAGAAGCGAAAAGGGAAAGAGACATTGTGAAGTAGAGAATGACGTGACTTTGCTTTTGAGTAGATGTGATCTGAAGCAGTAGAAAACTGCACTGAAAGGAGGAAGCAGTGAACAGTGTCTGCCGTCTCGTCCGCTGGGCCGGGATGTTTGGTTGCTAAACTACAGATTCTAATTATATCTCATCAACTGTCCCCTGTCAGCGCTGTCCTCCACCCTCCTGTACACATACTCTCTCTCACACACACACACACATAGACATGCTCGTTGACTCCCAACCACTCCCCATTCTCTCCGTCCTGTTCTCACTTTCTCACAAATGTATTCATACCCAGACCGCACTGTACAATCTAATGCTTTCATTCCATACTGGAGATAAACAGACACTCAAACTGCCTCGCCTCAGATGCCTTAAATTCTTATTTTTAACATAACTTAACCTGTGTTTTTATTTTAATATTGTTCTGATCCATGCAGTGCTACCTGTCTTCTTTTTCCCCCTCTACAAATCTAATGTAAGGACGTCTTAGAATTGACCTCCAGGACCTGTGATTATAGTTGGCTTAGTGTCAGCTGCTTCTTATCACAGTAGAGTGAGGAGTACTTCTGTCAATGTTAAAATGGGTCTGTATGAGAGAGACAGTATTTCCATGCCTCATAGTGTGTGGCAATCTTGGTATGAGAGGGTGATGAAGGGGCACAGATAAGGGGGATCGCACCAGGACATTAAACTGACTGCAGGACTTCAAATACCGAGTCAATTTAGTCAGTGTTTCCAAGTGCCCTACTTTTCACAAATGAGCGAGCACTGACTAGGGTCACGAGAGAGAGAGAGAGAGAGACACACACACACACACACACACACACACACACACACAGAGAGAGAGAGACACAGACAGAGACAGAGACAGAGAGAGAGAGAGAGAGAGAGAGAGAGAGAGAGAGAGAGAGACAGACAGAGAGAGAGAGAGACACAGAGAGAGAGAGAGAGAGAGAGACACACACACAGAGAGAGAGAGAGAGACACAGAGAGAGAGAGACAGAGAGAGAGAGACAGAGAGACACAGAGAGACACAGAGAGTGAGAGAGAGAGAGAGAGAGAGAGAGAGAGAGAGAGAGAGAGAGAGAGAGAGAGAGAGAGAGAGAGAGAGAGCTTGACTTACAGACTCAGTTCTTGCTGCAGAAACAGAAAACCAGCCTTAAAGTGAAGTGAAGTGAGTTTGTGGAGGTTTGCATCTAAACTTCTGATCAGCTCCTTAAAGTCTAACGTAATGTAACAATGTTTAACGGGCTAATGCTGTGCATGGCTTAAACATTACGTCCTCAGTTCCCACAAAGTGATGACCTAGAAAGTTAATCTTTTCCAAGCAGACACAAACTCGGAGGTATCGGCGTTGCGGGCTCTATGTTGTTGCTGGCACTGTGTTAGTTCTCTGTGGGAGGAAAACGCACAATCTTTTGTTTAAAAAGAGTCACAGTGCACTACTTCTGGTGTGAACAGCGTATTGAAGCAATTCACTGCGCTTTCTGTGTCGAAGTACTGAGCAAGTGAACGAGAGAGACCAGCTGAAACCTCCTGATCGTCAGCTGACGTTGAGAGAGGGGGAAAGCACCAGAAGAAGAAAAAAAAAAGATGACGAATAAGAGAAGATGTGGAGAAAGTGAGGGAGAGAAAGAGGAGAGAGTGTCTGTAAACCCTAAATTGAGAGGCGAAGTTAGCGTGCGCAGATGATTCCTAATAAGGTTGTAACTGGCAGGCTCAAACCTCTGTCCTGGAATAAGCTGCCAGGAAACTTTCGTCTGTAACTCCTCTTCTCTCAACGCTAAGAGCAGAAACAAACACACAATCCACTGTGACCCACTATACTCCCACAAATGAACAGATCAAATTAGACAGTGAGGAAGTGAAAGAAACAGTAAAACTATTTCTGACCATCACACAAAAAGAACAAAGGGGTCAAAAAGAGCAGAATGTAACGTAATATGTAGTGGAGCACTCACATCTATGTAGTCCGTATGCCTCGTTCATGAAGTACATCTTGACTTGTAGGAAAAGCACAGGTGTAAATAATAAAATACATGTTGGTTAGACAGAAGAACTAAGTCGCAGCCATGATAAGAGCTGGTGGAATGATCTACATGCTGAGGAAAGGTGATGCAATGCTTCCTTTCTTATCTCCTGTAAGCAAAGGGAACACTGGACCACTTCTGAAAGGAATGGAGACAAAGCCCCCCCCACATTCCCTCGTAGCAGCAACATTAAACGCGACACACTGTTGGGCCATCAATAACACCCGTCGTTGCTGTTTATTTGTATGATTTCTTAGTTAGCGTTGAGTTTGTCACTGTGCACATTTTGTACGCGCTATACATTAAAGTTGCTTTCAAAAAAGCCGCAATTGGATTCATTTAGGAAAATCCCAAGTCCTTATTAATTCTCCGTCACGTCTTTCCATCCATCAGGACGCTTTCTACCCAGCTCAAAGAAAAAGTGGTTCGGAAAAGACATAAGATGTCATATTTTGGACTATTCGACTGCAGCCAGTATGTCTGCTGAGAACAAGGCCTATTTATACGATGTCTGTTTAAACACTGATCTGGTTTCTGTTGGGCGTACACAATCCTCTGTTATTGCTTTAAACCCTGTCTTGTTATTTCTGCAAGAAAAGCAACTCTTCTTTTTGTCCTCCTTCAACACGTGTCTTTCTCTCCGCAGGTGAGAGGTGGTGTTTGAGGAGGAGCAACAGGCTCGTTATGGCTCAGGTGCTGCACATGGACCCCGGCTTCCCAGGTGCAGCTTCTATTTATTGTTATTAATATTACTCCACCACATGATAATGAAGTTATTTTTGTTAGGATTTATACTGGCAGACAATTTCCAAGTCATTTCACATTTGTACTATCCATACAAGGTCAGGTTAGAGTAGCTGTGTCTTTTCACCTTCTACCTAATTGTTTCAGAGTACATACATAAATACACAGGAGCCCAAAGTTAATGCTATTTTCAAAAGTCTGAGCCCAAGATTAGACGCAGATTTCCGTTTGTTTAAAGTTGATTTCCTTCCCCCTCAGGGAAACTCAACCCGCCTGCTCCCCCTTCCCTGCACGGCAAAGAACAGGAGGCGCCCTACTCAGTGGAGACCCCCTATGGCTACCGTCTGGACCTAGACTTCCTCAAATATGTTAACGACATAGAGAAGGGAAACACTATCAAGAAGGTACCCATCCAGCGCCGGCCTCGCTATGGCTCCCTGCCCCGTGGCTATGGCTACACCGGCTCCTGGTGGACCTCCACGGAGTCTCTGTGCTCCAACACCAGCATGGACAGCCGACACTCCTCCTTCTCCTACTGTGCCCCAGGCTATCACACGTCGCAGAGGCCCAACTTCAGCACCGCCCGGGTGGAGAAGACCCTTTTGGATGCACGCAGGAAGCTGGAGGAGGAGAAAGAAGGGCGGAGATTCTCCAACCTGGGCAGCATGCACAGCAGCGTAGCAGGCTCCAACACCTCTCTCAGCAGCGCGCACAGCTTCAACCGGGCCCATGGTGGAAGTGGATCCTTCACCCCACTGAGTTCTGGCCTGTCCACCCCAGTGACTCCAACACCAGCACACCTGCAGCACGTCAGGGAGCAGATGGCTGCGGCCCTCAGGAAGATACGGGAGCTGGAAGAGCAGGTGAAGACCATCCCTGTGCTGCAGGTCAAAATCTCCGTGCTGCAGGAGGAGAAGCGGCAGATGAGCGTCCAGCTGAAGAGCCAGAAGTTCTTGGGTCATACTCTGAGTTTTAGCCGAGGTCGCTCCCGAGGAGAGCTCTACATCGACATCCCTGAAGAAGAGGTGAGCACCGGAGCTAAGAGCAGCAACAAACCAGCAGGTCCACTGTCTCCCTCCACACCCGACGGCTCCAAGCTTCAAGATTCAGGGTGTGAGATAGAGGACACAGTGATTGTGGGAGGAGCGCGGCCGGATGCAAAGCGGGAAGTGCGCACCATCGGAGTGGGACCAGAGGATTTGAGGGGAAGTCATCAGGTGGGAGTCGGAGTTCGGGAGGAGGATCTGGGGCTGCTGCCAGAGACCCAGGCTCTCAGGAATCAAGTGGGTCAGCTTGAGGGCCAGCTACAGAGGACGGTGCAGGAGCTGCAGGCTGCGCAGCACCAGGCTGCAGCAGTCCAGAAGGTCCCTCAGGCAGAGCATCCAGTTCTGGCTACCAGCGTGGGCTGGCAGGAGCCACAAGGCTGCAGCCTGCACACCCTGGTCAGCTTCACACAGCCGCCCCAACAGAGGGAACAGAGGGAACAGAGAACTGTGGGAATCCAGGTGTACACAGTGGAGCAGCCCACTGTGGTGGAGGTGGGCACGCTGCTCCGAGCAGAGACCTGCACCTCCCCCTCCCTTCAACCAGCTTCTGGAGTCGTGGAGGGCCACCACAGAGGACAAGCTGAAGGTCTCTGACAGTAAAACTTATGATCATAAGCAGAATTTATTTAGAAATGCTCCATTTAGATTTTTTGGAACCATTAATGACCTGTTTCTCATGGCTGATACCTATAAGGTAACCGACAACTTCACTAGTAAATACAAAAACTTCCTCCAAAATTGTAAAGAACATCCACGTCGGCGACGACATGTTTGGGTCTCTAGTTAGCGTGCTGCGCTTATTCTTCTTCTCTGTGTTTCATCAGCGAACTGAAACAAACCTTTATGGGTGCATACCGCCACCTACTGTGTTGCAGAGTGTAGATGCTGCACTTAGGTTCCTATTATCTACCGATAATCTATTGACACCGATATCTATCGTGCATCCCTAGATTCATTGGATTGCATTAGACTGTACAATAAAATAACAACTCAGGGTCTATTTGATATGTTGTAAAGTTGAACTCTTCTCTCTCTCTCTCACAGAGGCTCCAGTTGAGTTGCCGATTGCAGTCAGCTCCAAGCAGGTGCGCGATGTCCTAAAGAGCGAGTTGTCCACTTCGGTACCTGTAGCTAACCCTGCCATCGCTGTTAGCACGTCTGGTAATCAGATTGGTTTGTTGCATTCAAAAGAGGAGGAGACACACGTGCAGACAACCGCAGAGGCTGCCCAGTCACACGAAGACCCTCAGACGGGTAACTGCACTGAACTCACGACCATCATTCTGACTTGTGATAACCACATCCTGTTCCCACTGTTTGTATGATCACTGGTGTCTTTTGCAGCCTCTTCTCCTCAGTCTTCTCTGAGGTCCATTATGAAGCGGAAAGCAGAAGGTGAACCAGGATCTCCCTCTACAAAGAAGAACCTGCAGTTCATTGGAGTCAATGGAGGGTAAGTCTGTCTCATCACAGAAGGTTTCAGGATTATTTATCTGTTAAGAATAGAAAGGGAATTGGTCTCTGCCTGATTTTAAAGCACTTATAAGTACGATGGTGAACAAATTAGGAGGGTTTTGGTCACTTTGTGTAGATATTTTAATATTTCAACCCATTTTATTTCTGCTTCATCTTCCTTGTGGTTATTGTCGTTGGTTGTAACTTTTATGCTGCTGTCTTTACCAAGTCGCCCTTGTAAAGATATTATTGATCTCCACAAGTCTTACCTTGTTAAGCATTGGTAAAACAAATCAAAGAAGCATTCTTTGTCAGTGAAAGTCTTAGATCTTAGGCTCCCTCCAACACTGCTCATTAAATATGTATACAAGGTACACTGTTATAAAGTAGAGATGTTGCTTAGGCACAGTGATAAAACAGGTGTGAGTTGTAAAGACATGGAGCTGTTTGACAGTCTAACGTGTTCTTGTCTCGCAGCTATGAGTCCACGTCATCAGATGACAGCAGCAGCGAGAGCTCAGATGAGGGGAGTGACTCCAGCGAATATCATGAAGCCAGAGAAAAACTAACAGAGTCAGCAGCTCAGAACCAGCAAATAACCCACAGCGAGGCTTCCAAGCCTGCAGAAAGCAACAGAGTACCTCAACAGACTGCCGTCAAACTACCAGCCGTCATTCCAGACTCGCAGCAGAGTCCCAATGAGTCCGCAACTGCAGACATAAAACTGCCAGACAAACCCCCCCGGTCACCAGCGACAGACGCTGCATCTGTCACCACTCTAACTCCTCCATGTCCAGCAAACGAAGCTGCCTCTAAAGACACTGTCCACCAGTCATCAGAAAAACTCACAGTCACCCAGGAGATCACCTCCACATCATCAAACACTGAATCCACTCCCGAACAAAGCTCCACGACGTCCTCAGCTTCCCGTTCTTCATCGCTTTGTGTCACTAAAACCACTGAGATCACCAAGCAGCAGTACTCCGTCGTCTCCAGCCAATCGGAGCCAACGCCGGCAGCTGAAAGCCTGGCAAGAGACGCTGCCGCAGCATCTGCCAAGCAAGTCAGGTAAATATACACATGGTCAACAGACAGACTGATATAGGATATGGTACTATAAAGCCTGTGTTAGAGCTTCAGTGACTGATGTTGTCTCCTCGTCTGTCTCAGACTGGACCTGAGTGACAGCCTGATATCAGCTCTTCATGCCCTGCAGAAAGCCCTGGGGGAACCCAATGCCTTTAGCCAACAAGGAGCAGTAAGTGTCCGTTTAACTCACTGGATCCAGGATAATCCACTCAGTATAGATACTGCTTTCCAGGAAATCCTGGAGTGTCCTTTTTAAAAAGCAATCACACTGACAACAACATGCAGAAGCACGATCAAGATTTATCTCACGTCCACACCCAACCATCTGACAAACATCCTGAACTCTGTCCTGCCTCTTACAAGGGGCACGCTTTGTTTGTTTTCTTCAATATTAGATCTTTAAATGTTTGCTTCAGTCAAGAAAACATAGTTTAAGTTCTGTTTCGAAAAGGGTTTGCTGCGCTGAGCTCTGGATGCCGTATTTCTTACATTTCTTTCAGCACTTTTGTAAGTTCTGGAAGAGCAAACAACATCTTATTTCCTGTGTGTTTCTCCAGAGGTTTGGTTTTTATAACAAACCCTTTTCTCTTCTGCATGCCTGTGCTCTTGCATTTGTCCAACAGTCTGTCAAGTGTGTATGCGTCTCCTAATTGTCCCCATTGTGTCTGATCTCAGAGGGCAGCCTACACCACCGTGCTGCAGGAGTGGCTGCGCGTGTCCTGTCACAAAGCAGCGGACACGGCGGTTGTCAAGGCCTATATGAACACCTTCGCCTCAGTCTCCCCTCAGCTGCTGGAGTTTGTAATCAACATGGCAGATGGCAACGGGAATACAGCGCTTCACTACACCGTCTCCCACTCCAACTTCCCCGTGGTGAAACTGCTGCTGGACACTGGTGTGTGTATACGTGCATGTGCATGAGAAAAAAAGTGAAGAGAGAGTCAAGATTACATAAAGAGGAAGTGTAGACGCGGGTGATATGGGCACTAAATTAAGTCTCCAACACGTCATTCATCTCCGTCATTGTTTGTGCTGCTGTTGTTTCACCTGTCTTACTGATCGCCCTATATACCTGACAGGTCTGTGTAATGCTGACAAGCAGAACAAGGCGGGCTACACGGCCATCATGCTGACAGCTCTGGCCGCCTTCCACTCTGACAATGACCTTCAAACCGTCCTGCAGCTGCTGCGCACCGGGGACGTCAATGCCAAGGCCAGCCAGGTGCGCCCTCTACTGCTCATTATGTTTCACTGCAGCTCCAAACACAACCGAACCCTTGTGACTTACAGTACAGAGCCTTTACAGAACTCTGCAGGGTATTCAGACACGTTAGAGAGCAGAGTTTTATTCACCAGGATGTAAACATGTAAAGAAATGCAGTCTACGTGATGACGCAATTTAGTTCTGGAATTAGATCCACATGTTAAAGATGAGTTTAAAGATTTTAAATGTGTGTTTGTAGGCCGGTCAGACGGCGTTGATGCTGGCCGTCAGCCACGGTCGAGGGGACATGGTGCGGGCGCTGCTGTCCTGCGGGGCACAGGTCAACATCCGAGATGACGACGGCTCCACAGCGCTCATGTGTGCCTGTGAACACGGTCACGTGGACATTGTGCGTCAGCTGCTGTCTATGCCGGGCTGTGATGCCACTCTCACCGACAATGTAAGCATATATTTCCTTTCCGTCTTCCTTTCTCTGTCTCTCTCTATTGTTTTTTCTCTCACCATCCTCCTCTCGTCTCTCACAGGACTGGCAGCACTGCTCTGTCCATCGCGCTGGAGGCCAGCCAGAACGACATTGCTGTGCTTCTGTATGCTCACCTCAACTTTGCGAAGCCCCCGTCCCCTGTGAGTACTTTGAGGCACTACAACACACACTTACTGTTGTCTTAGGGCAATATGAAGCAGATCGAATGTAAAAGAATAAAGAACATCCGCACGGACGAGTATAAATAAAGTTTAAACTTATCGGCTTTACGACAGCTGTGAGTGTAACTGTACAGAACATGACAAGGTTATAATAGTTTTACAGTTTAGTTTGTTTATTCATTTAGTTTTTGACTTTTGTTTATGTTTAGTTTCAGAAAGATTTTTTGTAAGGGTCAAGTATAATGTCTTAGAAGTATGTAACTACATACAGTTATTACGTCATAACACAGCAATATACTTTCAATTCAGTTTGAATTTACCTTAAAGGATCATTTTTATCTGGTTTCAGTTCACAACAATACTTTTAACTGCTTATTTTGGTTTTAATTTACTATAACAATCCTGGAATATGAGATTATTAACAATAACACCTTGTTTTTTAAACTTGTGCAGGTTTTACCGAAGTCTCCTCTCCTGGGTTCCTCTCCTCCTGCCGGTGACACTAGATAAAGCTCCAGCCGATCCACAGTAGCGACTCATATCACAGTGTTTGCTTTTCTCCTCATCTGTGTAACTTAGAGCAACAATGAGTTTGTGTGTGCGTTTGTTTTCACCCTCCATAACTTACATTATAACGTGCAGATAATTACATCACAGCATCGTTAGCCATTCCTTGTTGTACACTGTGGTCGGTGTGTGCCACTTACAAGTCAAAACTGTTTCATTATACAGTTTATTATTATACACGTGTTGTTTTTATTCCATTATGAATCTCATATTAGTTGCTTTATAGAGCGATGTGTTTTCATTGTTATGTGTACAATAGCTCTTACACAGTAACATCATTATGTGTGTGTGACCATCATCATTTGGAATAACAGAAGCCACCCCTCTCGTGGATAAGTGTCCTTGCATCACGTAGCTTGTTGGTGCTACAAAAATCTATTACTGAAAACACACCACTTCAACAGCATACCAATATTTATACGCAAGATTTATTTACTCTAGAGTATTTTTGATATTGATTTTTAAATTTTTTTGACTTAATTCAGGATTTCCAAGAATAACAATTTTTATTTTCAAAGCAACATGATTTCAGCTTTTTAACCAGAGAACGAGAAATAATTTCATTTGTAAACCACATTCCCCAAATTAAACCCAAAGATGTTTCTCTGTGACTCTGTTATACTCTGTGGTGATGATATTAACACAGACCTAGCATCATGGAGAAGGGAGAAAGAGGTCAGAGTTATTCTCTGAAGGTACTATGGTCTTTGTATTTTTATATGTGACGGTATTTTGGATGGTGTTAAGGAAAGATTGGAGTGTATCTGTGTTTGTAATATTCTGTGCGCATAAGATTTAACAAGACTTTGTTGAGAAAAGACTGAAAGCACTGGTGTAGCCACCTCCGCTCTGCTGGTAAGATTTGTCAGGGAACCAGAAAGTGACTGATTGGGGTCTTTAAAAGACGTGCGGTGTAAGATGTGAATATTAAAATAATATATGTCAATATAAAGTGGTAGTAATTACGCCTAAAATTAAATTCTTTGAACTAAAGTGCATAGGCTATTGATGTCAAAATTTCTATTACTTTTGAAAGACTTTTTCCACAATTTTCATATTCACTTTTAAGCAATTGAATTTTTATAAACTTTCAATTTTTTAATTTAAGTATCTATCTTTTTTATACATTTAGAATTTTTAAGCTCACACCTATTTTATGTAATTGCACAGCTCTTTAGTTTATGTTTTATGAAGGTGTATGTCAAGTTCTAGACTGTGTTACTCCTCTTCTAATTTGTGCATTTTGGAAAAACAATGACTTAATAAACGTGGACCACACTGTTTCTATTGCGTTTATTCAACATTTCTTTTGTTTGCATGCAAGTTGCCATCAGTGATGTAAAAACAGTTTGCACTATCCGCATGGGCCAAGTTAACAATGTGTCTTTTAGGGGGGGGGGGACTTTGTTATTTCTCTTGCATATTTGTTTTATATGTGTTTGTTTTTTAAACACTTGAAGTAATTGGTATTTAACTGGTAGTGCATGTTCGGAAACGTCCACTAGAGGGCGCTCCAAGACTGAACAGCTGAGCAGGTCGGTAAGCGGGTAGAGGTCCACCAGAATCAATTTAAGGTTCAAAACCATCAAAACTGTCCTGACTTTCGTGACTCATTTTATGGTATTTGTATGCTTCAAACGTTGTCCTGTGGTATTCTGTACTCAGAGGTATCATTTCTATAATACAACAAAAATACTAATACAGTATATTGTGTCAAGTGGTCCCCGGGCAAAGCAAGTTGAGCATCCCTGTATTACATCCTCATTCCTCTGTGGAAAGCTAAAGAAGAACATGATGGTAACACTCACCCTGAATGCCTTCAGGGGGACAAACCCAGAGGGAATAGCATAGATGCTACCAAAGCTGCTGAGCGTGCTTGTGTATTGCATAGTGAAATATTCTGGACTTTTAAGTACTGGTTATGCTTTTAGGCAGAAATGCAGGCAGAGCATTCGAAGGAGATGCGCCCATTTAGTTCACGTTCATTGTTTTATACCGGCTCCAGTCTGTTCAAAGAGTGGATATGAATATTCAAAGAATGAATAGTAGTCATGATCAGGACAAAGTGTGTTAAAGGATTTAAGTGAAATATAAATCGATCATTTTATGGCAGTTTTTGACTCGTTTTAAAGGGAGGCACAAGTTAAAAGACTGCAACAAGGTGTAGCATTTTCAAAGTCTGCACTGGTCACAAAAAAACAAGTGATAGCACCAGCTGTTTTCTTCAGACAGCTGATTGTCTTTTGGGAGCGGTCGATTAGATAACATGTCAATGTAAGCAATGCCTTCAGCCTGCACCATAACAGTGCTGTTATCAACTATGTTTAAGGCAACAGAGCATTTTAGAGGCGCTACCAGCCAATAAGAAATGAGATAGCTAAGGCTATAGCTAAAGGTACACTCACTTCAGCTTTAACTTTCAAGCAAGCAGACCTCCATGTGTTGTGTGACGGTGTATCTCCAAAAGTTGAATTAAAGATCACTTCTCTTACATTAGCTTTATTCTCTATAGGACTAATCGTGATCAAGGCCACTATGAGTGAGTGAATTCAATCTGTGTGGACAGAAACAAAGTGAAACATGACTTTATGTAGCTCTTATCTCTGTCCACATCCAGAAGCCTTCAGCCCAAAAACAATCACCCTGCTCATTTGGTTATAATTGAATGCCAATTTCTGATTATGTAAGTGAGCAGTATGTTACTTAGAGTGCACCAGATATCAGCTGAACATCTTATCTGTTCCTTCCTTTGAGTGGATCCACCCTCACAGCTGCAGTGTAGCGTGTTAGATAAGCCTATGAAACGCACCATGTTTGGCAGGAAACACAGAAAAATTACTGTTGGAAGCTTTTCAACTGATATCTAAATCTATTAATATTACTTGATTGCAGAGCCTGGATTTGAAATCTGTTTGAATGAAGCCTACTTGGTTCGGCTTCATTGGCCAAGTATGTGTACATATGCAAAGAATTTGACTTGTCTTTGCATTGCTCTTAGTGTAGATACACAAAAAGTACAACAAAGCTGAAAAAGCTAAACATAAACATTTGACTACTATGTTCGGATGTAAATATGTATTTAAAATGTATTTAATATATACATATATATTTTCTTTGGGTCAATATGACAGAAAGTTTGCTCTGGAGTAAATGTTGAAAGGATCAATTTTGCTGAAATATACTGAATGCTGTTACCTGTAATCTTTATGACAATAATAATTTGAGGTTTGGTTCCAAAGCCACAGTATCTCAAACAAACTGCGAGCCCATCACGTGGGACCGCCTTACGCCTATTTTGGGGGAGGTTCCGGGTGTGTCCATTCTCTGTCTCAAGCATAAAAACCCTCACAGTTTGGGCTGATCACGGCATTCAGCAACACTCATTCAAGCAACAAGATGACCACTCTCAGTGTTAAGGACAAGGACACAGTCAAAGCCTTCTGGGCTCAAGTGTCTGGAAAGGCGGAGGAGATCGGCACCGATGCTGTGGCCAGGTAAAGATGACAAAAACTCACTGACCTGCGTCACCCCCCCCCCACACACACACACACACACACACACATACACATGGCCACCATGTTCCCCAACGAATTCACCCCTGAGGTCCATGTGTCTCTGGACAAATTCCTGGCTTCTGTGGCTCTGGCCCTGTCTGAGAAGTACCGATAAACAGCAGGAGAAGAAGACAGAGACTGCAGCATGAGATACATTGCATAATGAGTAATAAATGCAATCATGCAAAAAGCAAAGCAATTGTTGTTTTCTGGTTCTTTTGGGATGATTTGTGTCAACTGTGAGAGAAGATCAAAAGTTACATCTACCGCACAAAGCAGACTTAGAAAATCATGCAAGTTACCAAACACCTTGATGGATGGATGGTGTCACTGAAGCGTACGGGGAAATGTACTAAACTGAACAGTGGAGCTCTCTACGGGAGGACGGCGGCAGCACCAGCAATAAATACACTTCATTATTCAAGCTCTGTCTGCCCCTTTTCGCCTCCCATGCCTCCAGCTGTTCACAAAAAAGTACAAAAATGAAGCGAGCCGCTCTCAGAAGCTCAGAAACTGGACCTCTTATATGATTCAACTGCGGACCTTTAGTCGGCCACGGGAGCTAGGCTCAGCCGCCTCTTCTCAGTGCTCCGCACCAGAGGACAGGCCTCGACCGACTTTCCCGGAACTTTGCTTTTAAACTTAATCCCCTCGGACCCTCCGTCTAAGATAACCACTAGGGTAAGACCTTTTAACAAAGTCGAGAATCACCGACAACTCAAAAACGTTCACAGAAAGTCACCATCAGATAAACGTTTCCCAGCATCAATGCAACACAATGCAATGCAGTCAGCTCTTTGACACTTTGCGAGAATCCAACTACATATAAGATTTTCACCGATGCCCTGGGCACGTGGCCAGTTTCGGGTTTAAGTGTCCCTATTTGGTGATACAGGTTATCTCACCCTATGTGTCCTATATGGCGTGTGTACAATATTTTGGAATATCAGTAGTGTGTCAGCCGTAGTATGGGAACTGGAGCTTACCTGCGGGGGCCGCAGCGAGGTCCCGCGAAAAGACTCTTCCTCTCGGGGTCTCCGGTCCTCTCAATTGAAGAAAAGGGGAAAGAAGGACTCCGGACAAAGGCTTTCTTAAGTTTTCACCATGCCTTTTCAAATCAAGGTTATTAAAACTGTAATACGAAGAATCAAATTAAACAAACGGTTTACAATCTGGAAGTTATTTAAGTGTCTTACTCCAAGTGTTTGGTTATTGGAAGTCCCGTTATCGGTTCAGGTTCATTGGTGGTCCATTTGGTTTCTCTCTATAGATAGTGTGCAAACACGTGACAAAACTGTGTGAGGTATGCGTGCGGCGCCATTTTGGATGATATACAAATCAACAATGGTGTCTAAAGCGAACAACAACAGCAATACAACTCCGACTTCTTCTAAGTATTGTGACTCTCTGGAGTCCTCTGCAAAGGGAAGATTCAGAGAAAAAGTCAACATTTGCGGCCTTGACCCGTACACGCTAAAGCCGTCAGATTATATTGAGGATTTAGATTCATTACCGCCGATTGAATATCCGGATATTGTGAACTACCTTGTGCTACAAACGTTGTGGGCAACCAACGCACAAATGAAGGTATACAAGAGCTTAGATGATTATATGTTCTTTGTTTCTGGCTGGGTTGGTAGTCTTCTTACCAAACCAGTGAAAGATGACAGGGTGCTCGTCCATGCCCGTGTGAATCACTCTCAAAGAGCTCGAGATACACCGCTCAAGCCGTGGTTTGTGAGTGAGAAGAGCGGCGATGTTATCCTCGCACACTGTGATTGTATGGCTGGATTAAGCGAAGCATGTTCTCACATTGTTGCTTTGCTTTTCGCAAGTGAAGTAGTCTCAAGAATAAGCCGAACAAAAACATGCACAGAAGAAAAGAGCAAATGGCTGCCATCACATGTAAAGAGAGTGCCTTATTTACGATATGCGATATGGATTTTACCTCGGCCAAAAAACACTTGGTTGTGAGGTGAGAGACGGCAAAACACCTAGTCAGTCCAGAGGTAAAACGAGAGCAAAGCTCGTGGCTTCATCTAATGAAGATATTGAGAAGTTTTATTCTAGCATTGCTGCTTCTGGTGTAAAAGCTGCAGTACTAACTCTTGTTGCACCCTACAACGAGGACAGAAGGCATCCCTAAACCATTGACCATACTTCACAGCGATGAATTCATGGCTATGAATTATGTGGATTTGTTAAGTGCCTGTGAAAAGATTTCTATTTCCATAACAGAAACCAAACTACAGGCTCAATCCAGAGTTTGGTTCAACCAGCGTGCTGGAAGAATTACAGCATCAAAATTGAAAGCAGCCTGCCACACAGACCCAGCAAAACCCTCAAGGAGTTTAATAAAGAGTATCTGCTGTCCAGAAGCACACAAATTCACATCTTCAGCTAAAAAAATTGTTATTTTCATTAGATTTGATTTGATTTGATATTTCCCAACATTTTCTCCCCTTAACACTAAATAGAATCATATGAATGTAAAGTTTTGCAATTATTACAGATTGTTGCATCTGAAAAAGCATCACTAATTTGATCACTAATTAATTTTTCTTTCTTTCTTTAGATGGGGTTGTACACATGAAAGATTTGCAAGAGAAGCATATGAAAGAAAGATGTGTGGAGCCCATGAGCACTTTGTTGTGTCTGACGGTGGTCTCGACATTAATCCCCAGTGGCCTCATCTTGGAGCTTCACCCGATGGAATGGTGAATTGTGATTGCTGTGGTACTGGATGCTGCGAGATAAAATGTCCATTTTGTTATAAACAATCAACAACATGTGAAGCTGCTAGTCAAAGAAACAGCTGCTTAATTGAGATTGACGGCAACATATCACTGGATCACAAACTATTATCACGTACAGGCACAGATCTTCATCATTGATGTGGAATACTGTGAGTTTGTGATTTGGACTGAACAGGATGTTCATATTCCACGCATCTATGCAAATAATGTATTTTGGGAAGCAGCTGTAGCCAAGGCTTCTAAATTGCACACTGTTGGTGTACTACCAGAAATATTAGTAAAATGGTACACCAGGCCTATTACACTTAATGTAGAAGAAGAAGAGGAAGAAGAGGATGGTGAAGGTGGGCCCTGGTGCTATTGCAGAGAAGACATTCAGGGAAGCCAACTCATTGGGTGTGACAAGAACAATTGTAAAATTGTTTGGTACCATATGAAATGTCTGAGAATTGACCTAGCTCCAACAGGACAGTGGTACTGTCTTGTCAGGCTGATCAATAAATGCAAGTACATGTATGTGTAATTTCTTTTAATTATTTCAATGACGGTGTCAATAATAATATTTCAATGAAAGGACACTAAAATTCTGACAAAACATCTTTTAAATATGAAAAATACAATATGTTATGCAAAATGTTGCTAGCATGTCACACATTACTTGTATCAATATTATTGCAAAGGAACAATTGATGGAGATAAATTACACAATGCACAACAAACTTTAGCAATCTTATCAATTGGTGACAAAGATTGTCCAGGCTTAGCAGTAATAGTGTCTATCAGTAAGATACTTTGCAAAATGACATACCTGCGCCTAACTAAACCAATTACACGCTCCACATGTATTCTTACAGTCGCTATCTTTCTTGTTTGTTCAACTTCAATTGCTGACAACTGGCTTTTTCCACGTGTAAATGCAGGATGTTCAGGGATGCTCCGTAAAGACCAACACTATCAGCAATGTCAAACCCCCTGTCAGCTAACACTATATCCCCTGGAGTTAACTTCTCTAAAATCCCATAATTTTCAGTTCAGTGTTTGTCACTAACCCGCCCTCCCCAGGCTTTAGAAATGAATGAAATTACACCTTGTGGGGTAACACCGATAAGAAATGTTACAGTGTTATGGAGCTTATAGTTTGACCATGTAACTGCTCTAGCTATGAGACTTGATGGCCTGTTGGTAAAGACTTCAAAACAATCAATAATGACTGATACACGGTTCCCAAAATTCTGTTTGAAGACAGCTGCCATGTTTTTTTGTAGGTTTTCTCTATCAGGCCACAACATTAAAAAGTCCAATCTGACACTCAAGACATCAATCCATTTGTCAAATACTCGGCATGCTGTAGACCTAGATATTCCAAATCTATAGCTCAAATCTTCCATGCGCATGTTAAGGCGTAGGTGCATGAGTACTAAGAGGAGTTCTTGAAACTTTGTTAGAGAGTTGAGCCTGAATAAACAAATCCACCACAGGTTTTGATCTGTGAGAATTTCATTGTTTGAATCTGGTACATCTGTTCAACAAAAAGTAAACATGTATTAGTAAATCTAAAATAACAATTTCATTAAATATATTTATCAGCACATGCTTTTAAACTTAGGGACTTTATATACATATATTGTAAACATCTTACCTGGCGAAGTTGATACACATTCTAGATCGAGTGTATTCAAAGATACTGAGACATGGGCTGCTTCTAATTTTGCTTTCTTGGCAGATCGTTCCTTCGTCCTGCTGCTTCTTGATGCTGCGAGATGAGCATTCGTCCTGATCTTTTCGTGTCCTAATTTTTGTGTTGGCGCCCAATCTGGGTTTGTTTTATCATAAAGCTTTGCCGCTTCTCCTGGTGACGAGAAGTAAGTTCTTACAGTGTTCGGGTATATCATAAGCACAAATGTTTAACGTAAACCTTGAAAACATAGCTTTAGCATGAGCTCTTACCAGATATAAAGTGGATGCCACACACACGGGTGAATTGTGCTTTTTCTTCTGTTAAATCCTCACGAGTTATGTTGCTAAACCAGCTTACGGTGTTCGGTAGACAGAAATTCATCCCTGTTTTGTGGATCGTTGTTTTGGAAGATTTTAGGAAATCTAAAGAACTGTTTCTCTGTGTCATGAGTAGCGTTATTACCACAATTATACACTGCGCACAAGGTTGGCATTTTCTTTCAATCTTAAACGTTTAAATGCAAAGAAAATTACGAAGCATTGCAGCAACTCACACGTGAAGTGACTCAGTCTTGGTTGTGTATATCATCCAACATGGCTGACTTACGGGTTGGGACGTAAGCGGGACGTCACATGCACACGATCTATTCTAGCTCCAGCGGCTAAAGTTTTAGGTTTCCGTTTTGATTTCTCCTGAAAATGCAACTGGTGCTTTCCAACGATTACAATTGTATTACAATGTTTACAATTCTGTAACTTCATCGATCTCTAAAAGCTCTTAGTTAGTTCATTAAAATTAAAAACTATGTTGTGTTTTCTACTTTTGTTTTCTTTTTAACATCAGGGCTTTAACTCGGGATTGGTTCATTCTTGATTACCCTGCCGATTGTTCTGTATATCAATACATTAAACGTTTAGTCTATAAAATGTCAGTAAAAAGGCTGAAGTCTTCAAATGTCTTGCTTTGTCACAACACCACATATTTCACAATAACATAACACAGAGGATGGAAGCACATTCTGACATTAGAGAATCCAACTTGAATCCAACCTTTTTCAAGTTTTGGCCTAAAAAATAACAATAATAATGTTCAAAGTAGTTCACAATGCATTCTTTATAGATTGACTATTGTTGCAGCTCTAATGTTAATCTAATCCTAAATTTCCCTCGGGATGGATAAAGTATCTATCTATCTGTCTGTCTGTCTATCTGTCTGTCTGTCTGTCTGTCTGTCTGTCTGTCTGTCTATCTGTTAGGTGTACACTTGACTTGCATGATTTCTAAGTCTGCTTTGTGCGGTAGATGTAACTTTTGATCTTCTCTCACAGTTGACACAAATCATCCCAAAAGAACCAGAAAACAACAATTGCTTTGCTTTTTGCATGATTGCATTTATTACTCATTATGCAATGTATCTCATGCTGCAGTCTCCGTCTTCTTCTCCTGCTGTTTATCGGTACTTCTCAGACAGGGCCAGAGCCACAGAAGCCAGGAATTTGTCCAGAGACACATGGACCTCAGGGGTGAATTCGTTGGGGAACATGGTGGCCATGACCACAAGGATGCAGTGGGAGAGAATCTGTGAAAACAAGACGGTCACACAGATGTTACATACATGGACCCATCACACATGGAGGCATTATGTGCACGCTAATAACACATGGACCTGTTGCAGGTCTGGAAACCTCTCAACAGCCTAAGTTTGAGGGACACTCCGTATAACATTTCAGGCTGTTATCTTGCACTTTGGATCTGCACCTTGAAGTTGGCAGGGTCCACACGCAGAGTGAAGGCATGCAGCTCACTGAGGCTTGCAAGACCTGCTTTCAGGTCGTCGATTTTGGCCACAGCCTCTCCAACTTCCCAACATCACAGTCACTCCGTGCTTCCTCACAGCGGGAGAGTTGGGGCTCTGGTCCTTCCAGTGGGAGAAGTAAGTCTTGGTCTGCGGGTACACCACAAGCATCCTGAAGAAAACAAAAAACAAAACAGTTAGCGAGTGCGTATTGAAAATGATTTTATCATTATTGACGCAGGTCAGTGAGTTTTTGTCATATTTACCTGGCCACAGCATCGGCGCCGATCTCGTCCGCCTTTCCAGACACTTTAGCCCAGAAGGCTTTGACTGTGTCCTTGTCCTTAACACTGAGAGTGGTCATCTTGTCGGTTGAATGAGTGTTGCTGAATGCCGTGATCAGCCCAAACTGTGAGGGTTTTTATACTTGTATCAAAGCATGACACACCCGGAACCTCCTCCAAGATATGCTGCACGAGGCGTGTTAGGTTGCAGCCTCCATCAGATAAAAAAACATCTTCTCATGGTGACCCTGGAGCTTTTTTGAATTTAATACGATCTTTTGAAATGATCTGCATTCATGTGTACTTTAGAAAATCCAATCTAAATGTTCCACTGCCACAGTAGCAACACTACAGTGGGAACATAGTTTACTCAGTTACAAGTAAAAGTCTTGCATTCAAAATTGTTCTTCAGTAAAAGTACATAAGTAGTAGTATCACAATATATTTAAAGTAAAAGTACTCATGGCAAATGGCCCATTGCAGAGTCATAAACCTATTCTATCACTGGGTTATAATTATTGATGTGTACATTGTTAGTAAACATGGGGATCATTTTAAATACTTTGTATACTACTGGGTAGCTAGATCTATTAATCATAATTGATGAGTTGATTTATCTTTTGTATTAATAATTTGCATCTGCAAAATAATTTGTAACTAAAAGTGTCAAATAAAAGTGAGTAAAAGTACAATGGTTTCCTCCATAATGTAGTGGACTAGAAGTAGAAAATAGCATGAAATGAAAACACTCAAGTAAAGAACAAGTACTTCAAAATGGTACTTAAGTAGGCTGAAGTACTAAAGTGAATGTACTTAGTTACTTTCCACCAATGCACTGAGAACCGCTAACTGCTGAAATGTGATCTAAAAGTGCCCCAGCATCACGGCAGGACCATCGGTTTCAACTTTAATTTCATATTCACAGTGTGTGATAATCTTTTTACTTCATATTTAAATTGTATATTAGATGTAGACTCAGTGGCGTAGCTAGGCCTATGTCAAGTGGGCTTCATTTATGTGTGGAAAGGGGTTAACGCTATACAGATATTTTAAAATATTGTTTCCAAAACACCCCAAAACTCCCTTTCATACTTTACAATGTAATCTACCGGGCACTAAGACCCTGGGGAAAAGGGTCCCGCCACAGACTGTATGGGTGTAGCACAGCTTTGATATCATGATGGATATCTGTAACTTCTGACGAGTCATGCTGGAGACGAGAGGTTGACATTTTGGAAGATGCACTGTGTGAAATCGTAAGAAGTTATTAATATGTGTTAGCTCCTTAACTTTTAATGACTCTAGGAAAGGGAACAGTGTAGTAACATTAGGTCTTCTATGTTTGTTGGTGTACTGTCAGTAGTCAATAGTAACAGGCTAGCTACAGAACGGCTAACGTTTGTTCACTATGGAAAACAATCGTAAGCAGGAAAGGGTGAATAGCTATTCTAACTATCATAATCTGCCAATGTTCATTGATCAGATGGATATAAGAAGAGTCCTAAGGAAAGGTGGCAGCTCTGCCACAGGGAAGCAGCAGCAAAGAACAAGTGATGTTGGAGCCAACAGTGTGATGGAGGTTAGTTCAGGTCGAGGAGTAAATGAGCAATGTTTGGATTAAATTCTATAATTAGATCTAGCATCTTAATTTGCTCTCAAAGTGCACCAGATGCATACAATTCACTTTAAAATGTTTTAAAAAATATGCACGGGGGAGCATGCCCCCAGACCCCCCTAGAGGATGTGAAGTCCACCCTACTCCTAAGACATGTCTACATGACTAAGGCCAGGTAACATGGACCTGGTTAACATGTCTAATATATTGACGACGCACCAGCACAAAACACTACGGGTGTGTAGTGGCTTTGCTCAGTGCAGAACTCCCAGACTTACTTATCCATCATCATGCCGTCTGAGTTCCTTTAATGGTAATTGTACTACCATGCAGGTGCACACAGCTCCACCTCACCTCTGGGCTAAACCCACCCAAACTTCAAAACCTAGCTACGATGCTGGGAGCTGTCCGAGGTACCCACTGTTTTCCACACTGATGTATTCAGCTGTTATTGTGCCATCATCGGTCTCTGGGTAACAAACTGGCCTTGTGCTCAGATCTCAGTCATCTGTGTGCATATATCAGGCTGTGACTCTCTGCCAACCAATTACACCTGTGAGACCAAAAGAGACGGATACAAAGGGAACAATAAGCCTCAGTAAAGATTGCAAACAGTCTTCACATCAGTGCCTTTTATCCGTCAATTTTATATGAATCACTGTGGATCTGGGCCCTTTAGGCCTGCTTGGCATCGTTGGATGGCTGCGCTCTGTGGGGCTGTGAGGGGTGACTTAACGGCCAGACAGGAACTACTTCCTCTATCTCAGAGATAATCTAGGCGGAGCACATACGCCCTTCTTTTATCATTTTTATAAATCCATGACACAGTACTTGTCCGGCACACGGCTCAGCCAATCGCGTGCTTGTGGGAGGGGAGCAGGGTGGCTTTAAAAGTCACATCTGATGCCGAAGAGCTCAGGATCTACAGACCTGCACAGGACAACTTAGAGCCAGCAACATGGTTGAATGGACAGACTTCGAGCGCACCACCATTCAGGACATCTTCTCTAAGTTGGACTTTGAGGTGGTGGGCCCTAAAACTCTTGCCAGGTGAGTCTTTGACATTTTGCGTCCACAACTGTGTGCTTGAGACAACATATTTGTGAAACCCTCCACTAACTTTAAGATAAGGATTTGTGCACAATGTGTTTCAGTCAATCACAAATGTAAATGTTCTTGGTTCAAATATGTCATCTTCTAATCTAACCCTGTAACATGTATGTGTTTCCACAGGTGTCTGATCGTCTACCCCTGGACTCAGAGGTATTTCGGAAACTTTGGAAACCTCTACAACGCCACTGCGATCATGGGAAATCCCATGGTTGCAAAACACGGAATAACGATCCTGCACAGTCTGGACCGGGCTGTGAAGAACATGGACGACATCAGGAACACCTACGCCGAGCTGAGCGTGCTGCACTCCGAGAAGCTGCACGTGGACCCCAGCAATTTCAATGTAAAGTCGTGCAGCTAATGTAACTATTCATATTCCACGATGAGCAACCTTTCATGATTGTTGATGTTTCCTGATGCTTGTTGTGTTGCAGCTCCTGGCTGACTGCCTGACCATTGTGGTTGCTGCTCATATGGGGAAAGCCTTCACTGGTGAGATGCAGGCAGCTTTCCAGAAGTTCCTGGCCGTGGTGGTGTCCTCCCTGGGAAGACAGTACCATTAGAGCTGCAGCACAAGACCTTCACATGCTGAGCATTTGTTTAAAAACTGTTTTGTCTCAAAAGCAAATAAAACAATAAGCAAATCCAACAAGTTGTTGTCTGTAAATATCTCCAAAATACATGAAAAATAATGTATTTGAAATGAAAAATATGAGACTGACCTTTAGACACATGATGAGGATCAACAGCGCTGATGAAATGTGGCAAAAGTGGATGAATGGATGGATTACTTTAACCATTATTATTGTTATTTTTTAGGTCCAAAACTTGAAAAAGGTTGGATTCTCTAATGTCAGAATGTGCTTCCATCCTCTGTTTTATGTTATTGTGTAATATATTTGGTGTTGTGACAAAGCAAGACATTTGAAGACGTCAGCCTTTTTACTGACATTTTATAGACTAAACGTTTAATGTATTGATATACACAACAATCGGCAGGGTAATCAAGAATGAACCAATCCCGAGTTAAAGCCCTGATGTTAAAAAGAAAACAAAAGTAGAAAACACAACATAGTTTCTTATGTTGTCTCTTTGTAGAAATCTTGACATTTAGTTGAAATCAACATTTTTTCTCAGAATATAGAAATAAATGTACTTGTTTAGTCAGTTGTGTGACAGCTGTCAGTGATGACAAATAACTTTGTGTTAATTAAGATTATTATTTTTATTATATTATAATGAACAACACTTATTATTAATATTATTATTTTTATTATATTATAATGGACAATACTTATTATTAATAATACAAATATTTATAATAAAAAAGAAAGACAAAAACTATTAAACCTGACGCTGAAGTTTCATCATGAGCATTTAATAGCAACAATATATTTCCTGTCTTGAGGAAACGTGTCGTTCACCTGGCGAGAGTCTCAGTTTCTGAGCTTCTGAGAGCGGCTCGCTTCATTTTTGTGCTTTGTGCACAGCTGGAGGCATGGGAGGCGAAAAGGGGCAGACAGAGCTTGAATAATGAAGTGTATTTATTGCTGGTTCTGCCGCCGTCCTCCCGTAGAGAGCTCCACTGTTCAGTTTAGTACATTTTCCCCGTACGCTTCAGTGACAGCTGTCAGTGATGACACATAACTTTGTGTTACTTAAGATTATTATTAATTGTATTATATTATAATGAACAACACTTATTATTCATATTATTATTTTTATTATATTATAATGAACAACTCTTATTAATATTATTATTTGTATTATATTATAATGAACAACATTTATTATTAATACAAATATTTATAATAAAAAAGACAAAAACTGTAGTAAACCTGACATTTTCCTTTTAAATTCTACTTTACTTTTTATCTATTCAAGTGACAAACTGAAAGTTTCATCATGAGCATTTAAAGGCAACAATATATTTTGTTGACCAATACATTTATACAAAGGCAACATATCCTCTGTAATAATAGCAACAATTACAGCAATAGTACTATAATTAAAAGGTTGCTTCATTTTCTATTTATATAAATAATAGGTGATGATGGTTCATCTTTATCTGGTGTTTTTTTATCTGTAATGTTAATGTCGCCACATTTCATCAGCGCTGTTGATCCTCATCATGTGTCTAAAGGTCAGTGTTATGACCCGGCTCGGCAAGGGAAAAGGGAATAACATACAACCAGATGGTTATGGTTAAATACAATTTATTTATTAATATAGTAGTAACAATTAGCAATCAATTGCTATACAGAAACAAGACGGACCACAGGGAAGGCTCTTAACATAAGAGCAATGAGGCGTCAAAGCCAAACTAACGAAAATAAACCCCAACCTAAACAATTCTAAAACAAACTCGGGGTGAAAACTGGATGAATACAAAATACATAACAAGGCATAAACAGCACCGGAGCACCTAGCGTGCTTAACAAATCTCTCTAAACAGCTTGTTCCACAGGCTGACGAGCAAACTGTCCCAAACTAAAGAATGGGAACAGCTAACGACGAAACACAATATGCCATGAACAATATACAACGTTCAATATGCTCTATATCCGAGTGCGACAATCTCAAACACAAACAGAAATGCATATGGCTGTCAACACCAGCAGCCTCGACTGTAGAGCTGGCCAAGCATTAGTAGTCTTCTGGTCTCTCCAGTGTGCTTCGGATTGGTGGACCAGAACAGGTACGCCCAATCACAACCGCTCTCCGCCAAGGTGGGAGGAGAGGTATCGCTGCAGCCAATCAAGGGAGGGGGGTCACACATCCAAATCTGCATACATAATAGGGAAACAAAAGGTGCATGCATCCACAGAATAGTCCCCGCAGATAAATAAAGCAGACGGCATTGGCCGCGGCCGAAACAGTCAGTCTCATATTTTTCATTTCATTTTTATCTTTATCTGGTGTTTTTGATCTATAATGTTAATGTATCCACTTTTGCCACATTTCATCAGCGCTGTTGATCCTCATCATGTGTCTAAAGGTAGTCTCATATTTTTAATTTCAAATACATTGTTTTTCATGTATTTTGGAGATATTTACAGACAACAACTTGTTGGATTTGCTTATTGTTTTATTTGCTTTTGAGACAAAAACAGTTTTTAAACAAATGCTCAGCATGTGAAGGTCTTGTGTTGCAGATCTAATTGTATTGTCTTCTCAGGGAGGACACCACCACGGCCAGGAACTTATGGAAAGCTGCCTGCATCTCACCAGTGAAGGCTTTCCCCATATGAGCAGCAACCACAATGGTCAGGCAGTCAGCCAGGAGCTGCAACACAACAAGCATCAGGAAACATCAACATCATGAAAGGTTGCTCATCGTGGAATATGAATAGTTACATTAGCTGCACGACTTTACATTGAAATTGCTGGGGTCCACGTGCAGCTTCTCGGAGTGCAGCACGCTCAGCTCGGCGTAGGTGTTCCTGATGTCGTCCATGTTCTTCACAGCCCGGTCCAGACTGTGCAGGATCGTTATTCCGTGTTTTGCAACCATGGGATTTCCCATGATCGCAGCGGCGTTGTAGAGGTTTCCAAAGTTTCCGAAATACCTCTGAGTCCAGGGGTAGACGATCAGACACCTGTGGAAACACATACATGTTACAGGGTTAGATTAGAAGATGACATCTTTGAACCAAGAACATTTACATTTGTGATTGACTGAAACACATTGTGAACAAATCCTTATCTTAAAGTTAGTGGAGGGTTTCACAAATATGTTGTCTCAAGCACACAGTTGTTGATGAAAAATATCAAAGACTCACCTGGCAAGAGTTTTAGGGCCCACCACCTCATAGTCCAACTTAGAGAAGATGTCCTGGATGGTGGTGCGCTCGAAGTCTGTCCATTCAACCATGTTGCTGGCTCTAAGTTGTCCTGTGCAGGTCTGTAGATCCTGAGCTCTCCGGCATCAGATGTGACTTTTAAAGCCACCCTGCTCCCCTCCCACAAGCACGCGATTGGCTGAGCCGTGTGCCGGACAAGTACTGTGTCATGGATTTGTAAAAATGATAAAAGAAGGGCGTATGTGCTCCGCCTAGATTATCTCTGAGATAGAGGAAGTAGTTCCTGTCTGGCCGTTAAGTCACCCCTCACAGCCCCACAGAGCGCAGCCATCCAACGATGCCAAGCAGGCCTAAAGGGCCCAGATCCACAGTGATTCATATAAAATTGACGGATAAAAGGCACTGATGTGAAGACTGTTTGCAATCTTTACTGAGGCTTATTGTTCCCTTTGTATGCGTCTCTTTTGGTCTCACAGGTGTAATTGGTTGGCAGAGAGCCACAGCCTGATATATGCACACAGATGACTGAGATCTGAGCACAAGGCCAGTTTGTTACCCAGAGACCGATGATGGCACAATAACAGCTGAATACATCAGTGTGGAAAACAGTGGGTACCTCGGACAGCTCCCAGCATCAACACCTTGGATAGAGATTTCTAAATTTAACTGCAGAACGATCACCTGAACCATTTCCTTCTGTGCAGTGCAAACAGTAGTTACTAAGTTTTTATTTCTTCATCCATCATTAAAATCAAGCAGTACGTCAAGGGAAATTTCAATTTCAATGTCAGTTGTGAAAGCTGTATTCAGATTTATTTAAGTTATAATATATCCTTAATGTGTATATGCTTATAAGGTGTCTTTAATTCCTTAGTTTGTCTCAGTACCTGCTCACAGTTCATATGTCTACACAGGGGCGTAGCTAGGTTTTGAAGTTTGGGTGGGTTTAGCCCAGAGGTGAGGTGGAGCTGTGTGCACCTGCATGGTAGTACAATTACCACTAAAGGAACTCAGACGGCATGATGATGGATAAGTAAGTCTGGGAGTTCTGCACTGAGCAAAGCCACTACACACCCGTAGTGTTTTGTGCTGGTGCGTCGTCAATATATTAGACATGTTAACCAGGTCCATGTTACCTGGCCTTAGTCATGTAGACATGTCTTAGGAGTAGGGTGGACTTCACATCCTCTAGGGGGGTCTGGGGGCATGCTCCCCCGAGCATATTTTTTTAAACATTTTAAAGTGAATTGTATGCATCTGGTGCACTTTGAGAGCAAATTAAGATGCTAGATCTAATTATAGAATTTAATCCAAACATTGCTCATTTACTCCTCGACCTGAACTAACCTCCATCACACTGTTGGCTCCAACATCACTTGTTCTTTGCTGCTGCTTCCCTGTGGCAGAGCTGCCACCTTTCCTTAGGACTCTTCTTATATCCATCTGATCAATGAACATTGGCAGATTATGATAGTTAGAATAGCTATTCACCCTTTCCTGCTTACGATTGTTTTCCATAGTGAACAAACGTTAGCCGTTCTGTAGCTAGCCTGTTACTATTGACTACTGACAGTACACCAACAAACATAGAAGACCTAATGTTACTACACTGTTCCCTTTCCTAGAGTCATTAAAAGTTAAGGAGCTAACACATATTAATAACTTCTTACGATTTCACACAGTGCATCTTCCAAAATGTCAACCTCTCGTCTCCAGCATGACTCGTCAGAAGTTACAGATATCCATCATGATATCAAAGCTGTGCTACACCCATACAGTCTGTGGCGGGACCCTTTTCCCCAGGGTCTTAGTGCCCGGTAGATTACATTGTAAAGTATGAAAGGGAGTTTTGGGGTGTTTTGGAAACAATATTTTAAAATATCTGTTTAGCGTTAACCCCTTTCCACACATAAATGAAGCCCACTTGACATAGGCCTAGCTACGCCACTGAGTCTACATCTAATATACAATTTAAATATGAAGTAAAAAGATTATCACACACTGTGAATATGAAATTAAAGTTGAAACCGATGGTCCTGCCGTGATGCTGGGGCACTTTTAGATCACATTTCAGCAGTTAGTGGTTCTCAGTGCATTGGTGGAAAGTAACTAAGTACATTTACTTTAGTACTTCAGCCTACTTAAGTACCATTTTGAAGTACTTGTTCTTTACTTGAGTGTTTTCATTTCATGCTATTTTCTACTTCTAGTCCACTACATTATGGAGGAAACCATTGTACTTTTACTCACTTTTATTTGACACTTTTAGTTACAAATTATTTTGCAGATGCAAATTATTAATACAAAAGATAAATCAACTCATCAATTATGATTAATAGATCTAGCTACCCAGTAGTATACAAAGTATTTAAAATGATCCCCATGTTTACTAACAATGTACACATCAATAATTATAACCCAGTGATAGAATAGGTTTATGACTCTGCAATGGGCCATTTGCCATGAGTACTTTTACTTTAAATATATTGTGATACTACTACTTATGTACTTTTACTGAAGAACAATTTTGAATGCAGGAATTTTACTTGTAACTGAGTAAACTATGTTCCCACTGTAGTGTTGCTACTGTGTCAGTGGAACATTTAGATTGGATTTTCTAAAGTACACATGAATGCAGATCATTTCAAAAGATCGTATTAAATTCAAAAAAGCTCCAGGGTCACCATGAGAAGATGTTTTTTTATCTGATGGAGGCTGCAACCTAACACGCCTCGTGCAGCATATCTTGGAGGAGGTTCCGGGTGTGTCATGCTTTGATACAAGCATAAAAACCCTCACAGTTTGGGCTGATCACGGCATTCAGCAACACTCATTCAACCGACAAGATGACCACTCTCAGTGTTAAGGACAAGGACACAGTCAAAGCCTTCTGGGCTAAAGTGTCTGGAAATGCGGACGAGATCGGCGCCGATGCTGTGGCCAGGTAAATATGACAAAAACTCACTGACCTGCGTCAATAATGATAAAATCATTTTCAATATGCACTCGCTAACTGTTTTGTTTTTTGTTTTCTTCAGGATGCTTGTGGTGTACCCGCAGACCAAGACTTACTTCTCCCACTGGAAGGACCAGAGCCCCAACTCTCCCGCTGTGAGGAAGCACGGAGTGACTGTGATGTTGGGAATTGGAGAGGCTGTGGCCAAAATCGACGACCTGAAAGCAGGTCTTGCGAGTCTCAGTGAGCTGCATGCCTTCACTCTGCGTGTGGACCCTGCCAACTTCAAGGTGCAGAGCCAAAGTGAAAGATAACAGCCTGAAATGTATACGGAGTGTCCCTCAAACTTAGGCTGTTGAGAGGTTTCCAGACCTGCAACAGGTCCATGTGTTATTAGCGTGCACATAATGCCTCCATGTGTGATGGGTCCATGTATGTAACATCTGTGTGACCGTCTTGTTTTCACAGATTCTCTCCCACTGCATCCTTGTGGTCATGGCCACCATGTTCCCCAACGAATTCACCCCTGAGGTCCATGTGTCTCTGGACAAATTCCTGGCTTCTGTGGCTCTGGCCCTGTCTGAGAAGTACCGATAAACAGCAGGAGAAGAAGACGGAGACTGCAGCATGAGATACATTGCATAATGAGTAATAAATGCAATCATGCAAAAAGCAAAGCAATTGTTGTTTTCTGGTTCTTTTGGGATGATTTGTGTCAACTGTGAGAGAAGATCAAAAGTTACATCTACCGCACAAAGCAGACTTAGAAATCATGCAAGTCAAGTGTACACCTAACAGATAGATAGATTAGCTTCCATCCTCTGTGTTATGTTATTGTGAAATATGTGGTGTTGTGACAAAGCAAGACATTTGAAGACTTCAGCCTTTTTACTGACATTTTATAGACTAAACGTTTAATGTATTGATATACACAACAATCGGCAGGGTAATCAAGAATGAACCAATCCTGAGTTAAAGCCCTGATGTTAAAAAGAAAACAAAAGTAGAAAACACAACATAGTTTTTAATTTTAATGAACTAACTAAGAGCTTTTAGAGATCGATGAAGTTACAGAATTGTAAACATTGTAATACAATTGTAATCGTTGGAAAGCACCAGTTGCATTTTCAGGAGAAATCAAAACGGAAACCTAAAACTTTAGCCGCTGGAGCTAGAATAGAGAGAAACCAAATGGACCACCAATGAACCTGAACCGATAACGGGACTTCCAATAACCAAACACTTGGAGTAAGACACTTAAATAACTTCCAGATTGTAAACCGTTTGTTTAATTTGATTCTTCGTATTACAGTTTTAATAACCCTGATTTGAAAAGGCATGGTGAAAACTTAAGAAAGCCTTTGTCCGGAGTCCTTCTTTCCCCTTTTCTTCAATTGAGAGGACCGGAGACCCCGAGAGGAAGAGTCTTTTCGCGGGACCTCGCTGCGGCCCCCGCAGGTAAGCTCCAGTTCCCATACTACGGCTGACACACTACTGATATTCCAAAATATTGTACACACGCCATATAGGACACATAGGGTGAGATAACCTGTATCACCAAATAGGGACACTTAAACCCGAAACTGGCCACGTGCCCAGGGCATCGGTGAAAATCTTATATGTAGTTGGATTCTCGCAAAGTGTCAAAGAGCTGACTGCATTGCATTGTGTTGCATTGATGCTGGGAAACGTTTATCTGATGGTGACTTTCTGTGAACGTTTTTGAGTTGTCGGTGATTCTCGACTTTGTTAAAAGGTCTTACCCTAGTGGTTATCTTAGACGGAGGGTCCGAGGGGATTAAGTTTAAAAGCAAAGGCCCGGGAAAGTCGGTCGAGGCCTGTCCTCTGGTGCGGAGCACTGAGAAGAGGCGGCTGAGCCTAGCTCCCGTGGCCGACTAAAGGTCCGCAGTTGAATCATATAAGAGGTCCAGTACCCCCGTCCCTCTCCCCTTACCTCGTAGCCGGTGCTGAAAAAACGTCTCGTGGCCCACACATGTCTTCAGGACAGAGACGAGACCAGTGGGCGGGAGTTTGATTAAGTATTGTTAAAGTAATAACGGAAGGTTTTGAGAGGGGCCTGCGGTGGTAACCGGACGAAAAGCGGACTGAAAACCCAGCCGGAAATGGACCTCTGTGGGCTAAGGGCCCGCTGGTAGCAGTCCGCGGTGTGTTCCGAGAGTACCACGGGCGACAGGTGCTTTTTCCTGTCTTGAGGAAACGTGTCGTTCACCTGGCGAGAGTCTCAGTTTCTGAGCTTCTGAGAGCGGCTCGCTTCATTTTTGTGCTTTGTGCACAGCTGGAGGCATGGGAGGCGAAAAGGGGCAGACAGAGCTTGAATAATGAAGTGTATTTATTGCTGGTTCTGCCGCCGTCCTCCCGTAGAGAGCTCCACTGTTCAGTTTAGTACATTTCCCCGTACGCTTCAGTGACAGCTGTCAGTGATGACACATAACTTTGTGTTACTTAAGATTATTATTATTTTATTATATTATAATGAACAACACTTATTATTAATATTATTATTATTTTTATTATATTATAATGAACAACACTTATTATTAATATTATTATTTTTATTATATTATAATGAACAACTCTTATTTATATTATTATTTTTATTATATTATAATGGACAATAATTATTATTAATAATACAAATATTTATAATAAAAAAGAAAGACAAAAACTGTAGTAAACCTGACATTTTCCCTTTAAATTCTACTTTTCTTTTTATCTATTCAAGTGACAAACTGAAAGTTTCATCATGAGCATTTAAAGGCAACAATATATTTTGTTGACCAATACATTTATACAAAGGCAACATATCCTCTGTAATAATAGCAACAATTACAGCAATAGTACTATAATTAAAAGGTTGCTTCATTTTCTATTTATATAAATAATAGGCTGATGATGGTTCATCTTTATCTGGTGTTTTTGATCTGTAATGTTAATGTTGCCACATTTCATCAGCGCTGTTGATCCTCATCATGTGTCTAAAGGTCAGTCTCATATTTTTCATTTCAAATACATCATTTTTCATGTTTGCATGTATTTTGGAGATATTTACAGACAACAACTTGTTGGATTTGCTTATTGTTTTATTTGCTTTTGAGACAAAACAGTTTTTAAACAAATGCTCAGCATGTGAAGGTCTTGTGTTGCAGATCTAATTGTACTGTCTTCTCAGGGAGGACACCACCACGGCCAGGAACTTATGGAAAGCTGCCTGCATCTCACCAGTGAAGGCTTTCCCCATCTGAGCAGCAACCACAATGGTCAGGCAGTCAGCCAGGAGCTGCAACACAACAAGCATCAGGAAACATCAACAACATGAAAGGTTGCTCATCGTGGAATATGAATAGTTACATTAGCTGCACGACTTTACATTGAAATTGCTGGGGTCCACGTGCAGCTTCTCGGAGTGCAGCACGCTCAGCTCGGCGTAGGTGTTCCTGATGTCGTCCATGTTCTTCACAGCCCGGTCCAGACTGTGCAGGATCGTTATTCCGTGTTTTGCAACCATGGGATTTCCCATGATCACAGCGGCGTTGTAGAGGTTTCCAAAGTTTCCGAAATACCTCTGAGTCCAGGGGTAGACGATCAGACACCTGTGGAAACATATACATGTTACAGGGTTAGATTAGAAGATGAGATCTTTGAACGAAGAACATCTACATTTGTGATTGACTGAAACACATTGTGCACAAATCCTTATCTTAAATTTAGTGGAGGGTTTCACAAATATGTTGTCTCAAGCACACAGTTGTTGATGAAAAATATCAAAGACTCACCTGGCAAGAGTTTTAGGGCCCACCACCTCATAGTCCAACTTAGAGAAGATGTCCTGGATGGTGGTGCGCTCGAAGTCTGTCCATTCAACCATTTTGCTGGCTCTAAATTCTCCTGTGCAGGTCTGTAGATCCTGAGCTCTCCAGCATCAGATGTGACTTTTAAAGCCACCCTGCTCCCCTCCCACAAGCACGCGATTGGCTGAGCCGTGTGCCGGACAAGTACTGTGTCATGGATTTGTAAAAATGATAAAAGAAGGGCGTATGTGCTCCGCCTAGATTATCTCTGAGATAGAGGAAGTAGTTCCTGTCTGGCCGTTAAGTCACCCCTCACAGCCCCACAGAGCGCAGCCATCCAACGATGCCAAGCAGGCCTAAAGGGCCCAGATCCACAGTGATTCATATACAATTGACGGATAAAAGGCACTGATGTGAAGACTGTTTGCAATCTTTACTGAGGCTTATTGTTCCCTTTGTATGCGTCTCTTTTGGTCTTACAGGTGTAATTGGTTGGCAGAGAGCCACAGCCTGATATATGCACACAGATGACTGAGATCTGAGCACAAGGCCAGTTTGTTACCCAGAGACCGATGATGGCACAATAACAGCTGAATACATCAGTGTGTAAAACAGTGGGTACCTCGGACAGCTCCCAGCATCGTAGCTAGGTTTTGAAGTTTGGGTGGGTTTAGCCCAGAGGTGAGGTGGAGCTGTGTGCACCTGCATGGTAGTACAATTACCACTAAAGGAACTCAGACGGCATGATGATGGATAAGTAAGTCTGAGAGTTCTGCACTGAGCAAAGCCACTACACACCCGTAGTGTTTTGTGCTGGTGCGTCGTCAATATATTAGACATGTTAACCAGGTCCATGTTACCTGGCCTTAGTCATGTAGACATGTCTTAGGAGTAGGGTGGACTTCACATCCTCTAGGGGGGTCTGGGGGCATGCTCCCCGTGCATATTTTTTTAAACATTTTAAAGTGAATTGTATGCATCTGGTGCACTTTGAGAGCAAATTAAGATGCTAGATCTAATTATAGAATTTAATCCAAACATTGCTCATTTACTCCTCGACCTGAACTAACCTCCATCACACTGTTGGCTCCAACATCACTTGTTCTTTGCTGCTGCTTCCCTGTGGCAGAGCTGCCACCTTTCCTTAGGACTCTTCTTATATCCATCTGATCAATGAACATTGGCAGATTATGATAGTTAGAATAGCTATTCACCCTTTCCTGCTTACGATTGTTTTCCATAGTGAACAAACGTTAGCCGTTCTGTAGCTAGCCTGTTACTATTGACTACTGACAGTACACCAACAAACATAGAAGACCTAATGTTACTACACTGTTCCCTTTCCTAGAGTCATTAAAAGTTAAGGAGCTAACACATATTAATAACTTCTTACGATTTCACACAGTGCATCTTCCAAAATGTCAACCTCTCGTCTCCAGCATGACTCGTCAGAAGTTACAGATATCCATCATGATATCAAAGCTGTGCTACACCCATACAGTCTGTGGCGGGACCCTTTTCCCCAGGGTCTTAGTGCCCGGTAGATTACATTGTAAAGTATGAAAGGGAGTTTTGGGGTGTTTTGGAAACAATATTTTAAAATATCTGTTTAGCGTTAACCCCTTTCCACACATAAATGAAGCCCACTTGACATAGGCCTAGCTACGCCACTGAGTCTACATCTAATATACAATTTAAATATGAAGTAAAAAGATTATCACACACTGTGAATATGAAATTAAAGTTGAAACCGATGGTCCTGCCGTGATGCTGGGGCACTTTTAGATCACATTTCAGCAGTTAGTGGTTCTCAGTGCATTGGTGGAAAGTAACTAAGTACATTTACTTTAGTACTTCAGCCTACTTAAGTACCATTTTGAAGTACTTGTTCTTTACTTGAGTATTTTCATTTCATGCTATTTTCTACTTCTAGTCCACTACATTATGGAGGAAACCATTGTACTTTTACTCACTTTTATTTGACACTTTTAGTTACAAATTATTTTGCAGATGCAAATTATTAATACAAAAGATAAATCAACTCATCAATTATGATTAATAGATCTAGCTACCCAGTAGTATACAAAGTATTTAAAATGATCCCCATGTTTACTAACAATGTACACATCAATAATTATAACCCAGTGATAGAATAGGTTTATGACTCTGCAATGGGCCATTTGCCATGAGTACTTTTACTTTAAATATATTGTGATACTACTACTTATGTACTTTTACTGAAGAACAATTTTGAATGCAGGAATTTTACTTGTAACTGAGTAAACTATGTTCCCACTGTAGTGTTGCTACTGTGTCAGTGGAACATTTAGATTGGATTTTCTAAAGTACACATGAATGCAGATCATTTCAAAAGATCGTATTAAATTCAAAAAAGCTCCAGGGTCACCATGAGAAGATGTTTTTTTATCTGATGGAGGCTGCAACCTAACACGCCTCGTGCAGCATATCTTGGAGGAGGTTCCGGGTGTGTCATGCTTTGATACAAGCATAAAAACCCTCACAGTTTGGGCTGATCACGGCATTCAGCAACACTCATTCAACCGACAAGATGACCACTCTCAGTGTTAAGGACAAGGACACAGTCAAAGCCTTCTGGGCTAAAGTGTCTGGAAATGCGGACGAGATCGGCGCCGATGCTGTGGCCAGGTAAATATGACAAAAACTCACTGACCTGCGTCAATAATGATAAAATCATTTTCAATACGCACTCGCTAACTGTTTTGTTTTTTGTTTTCTTCAGGATGCTTGTGGTGTACCCGCAGACCAAGACTTACTTCTCCCACTGGAAGGACCAGAGCCCCAACTCTCCCGCTGTGAGGAAGCACGGAGTGACTGTGATGTTGGGAGTTGGAGAGGCTGTGGCCAAAATCGACGACCTGAAAGCAGGTCTTGCAAGCCTCAGTGAGCTGCATGCCTTCACTCTGCGTGTGGACCCTGCCAACTTCAAGGTGCAGAGCCCAAGTGCAAGATAACAGCCTGAAATGTATACGGAGTGTCCCTCAAACTTAGGCTGTTGAGAGGTTTCCAGACCTGCAACAGGTCCATGTGTTATTAGCGTGCACATAATGCCTCCATGTGTGATGGGTCCATGTATGTAACATCTGTGTGACCGTCTTGTTTTCACAGATTCTCTCCCACTGCATCCTTGTGGTCATGGCCACCATGTTCCCCAACGAATTCACCCCTGAGGTCCATGTGTCTCTGGACAAATTCCTGGCTTCTGTGGCTCTGGCCCTGTCTGAGAAGTACCGATAAACAGCAGGAGAAGAAGACGGAGACTGCAGTATGACCTAACTCCGCAAATAATAAATGAATATACATGCAAAAAACCTTTGTTTTTGTGATGTTTTTAATATTTTGGTGTACATCAAAAGTCAGCTGTTGTTTAAACCTTTTCAACAAAACTCATGGTATTAAATGAGCAGAAATATGGGGAAAGCATATATTTTACTAATACCTTGCTAGAAACTCATGGATTTGAATAGATAAAGTCCACAAATGTCATCATCATATGATAACAAAAATAATAAATACAAATTATATATACAGCATATATTAATATGTGTATATATATATAATTTAGATGTATGTATATATAGATATATATATATCTATATATACATTTATATAGATATATATATATATGTATATATTTACAAATAGATACATACATATGTATAAGTATATATATTCCTCGAAACTATATATATATATATATATATATATATATATATATATGCTTCTTCTAAGCTATATATATAAAACACATAATATTTCTGTTTTTAAATAGAATAAATGCTATACAATATATTAAATGAAACATACAAATATATATATAATCTTTTTTCTTTTTTTTTAATTGTATTTAAAAACGGAAATATTATCCATCCATCCATCGTCTACCACTTATCCAGGATCGGGTCGCGGGGGCAGCAGCTCCAGTAAGGAACCCCAATCTTCCCTTCTCCGGGCCACATCCTCCAGCTCCGACTGGGGGATCCTGAGGCGTTCCCAGGCCAGTGAGGAGATATAATCTCTCCACCGAGTCCTGTGTCTTCCCCGGGGTCTCCTCCCAGCTGGACGTTTCTGGAACACCTCCTTAGGGATCCGGAGTAGGCAATTCCACCGGTTTCCTGCCATGGCCTCAGATTTTGAGGTGCTGATCCTCATCCCAACCGCTTCACACTCGGCTGCGAACCGATCCAGTGACTGTTGAAGGTCACAGACCATTGATGCCATAAGGACCACATCATCTGCAAAGAGCAGCGATGAGATCCTCAGGTCACCGAACTGCAACCCCTCTCCTCCACGACTACGCCTCGATATCCTATCCATGAAAATCACGAACAGGATTGGTGATAAAGCGCAGCACTGGCGGAGGCCAACATTCACTGGAAACGAGTTCGACTTACTGCCGAGTATCCGGACACAACTCTCGCTTTGGGCGTACAGGGATTGGATGGCCCTCAAAAGTGACCCCCTCACCCCATACTCCCGCAGCACCTCCCACAGTATCACCCGGGGGACCCGGTCATACGCCTTCTCCAGATCCACAAAACACATGTAGACCGGATGGGCGTACTCCCAGGCCCTCTCCAGGATCCTTGCGAGAGTGAAGAGTTAGTCTGTTGTTCCACGACCAGGACGGAATCCGCATTGTTCCTCTTCAATCAGAGGTTCGACTACCGGCCGAACCCTCCTTTCCAGTACCTTGGAGTAGACTTTACCAGGGAGGCTGAGAAGTGTGATACCCCTGTAGTTGGCACACACTCTCATGTCCCCCTTTTTAAATAGGGGAACCACCACCCCGGTCTGCCAACCCCTAGGCACTGTCCCAGACTTCCACGCAATTTTGACGAGGCGTGTCAACCAAGACAGCCCCTCAACACCCAAAGCCTTCAGCATTTCTGGACGGATCTCATCAACCCCTGCGGCTTTACCACTGTGGAGTTGTTTGACTACCTCAGTGACTTCCATCAGGGAAATTGACGATGATCCCCCATCAGTTTCCAGCTCTGCCTCTACCATAGAGGGCGTATTAGTTGGATTCAGGAGTTCCTCAAAGTGCTCCTTCCACCGGCCGATAACATTCTCAGTCGAAGTCAGCAGGGTCCCACCCTTGCTGTACACAGCTTGGATGGTTCCTCGCTTCCCCCTCCTGAGGTGCCGGATGGTTTTCCAGAAGCACCTTGGTGCCGACCGAAAGTCCTTCTCCATAGCTTCTCCGAACTTCTCCCACACCCGCTGCTTTGCCTCTGACACGGCAGAGGCTTCCGCCCTTCTAGTCCTTCGGTACCCTGCAACTGTTTCCGGAGTCCTCCCGGATAACATAAACCAGAAGGACTCTTTCTTCAGTTGGATGGCTTCCCTGACCACCGGGGTCCACCACGGTGTTCGAGGGTTACCGCCCCTTGAGGCACCTAAGACCTTGAGACCACAGCTCATCACCGCAGCTTCAGCAATGGAGGTTTTGAACATCGCCCACTCAGGTTCAATGCCCCCAACCTCCACAGGGATGTCTGAAAAGCTCCGCCGGAGGTGTGAGTTGAAGATCCCCAGGACAGGGGCTTCCTCCAGACGTTCCCAGTTCACCCGCACTACCCGTTTGGGTTTACCAGGTCTGTCCAGAGTCTTCCCCCACCCCTTGATCCAACTCACCACCAGATGGTGATCAGCTCCGCCCCTCTCTTCACCAGAGTGTCCAAAACATGCGGCCTCAGATCAGATGATACGATTACAAAATCGATCATTGACCTTTGGCCTAGGGTGCTCTGGTACCACGTGCACTTATGAGCATCCTTATGTTCGAACATGGTGTTTGTTATGGCCATTCCATAACTAGCACAGAAGTCCAACAACAAACGACCGTTCGTGTTTAGATCAGGGAGGCCCTTCCTCCCAATCACGCCTCTCCAGGTGTCTCCCACATTGTTTCCCACGTGTGTGTTAAAGTCTCCCAGCAAGACTACGGAGTCCCCTACTGGAGCCCCCTGCAGTGCTCCATTCAGGGTCTCCAAGAAGGCCGAATAGTCCGAACTGCGGTTTGGGGCATAGGCACAAACAACAGTCAGAGTTTTCCCTTCATAACCCGAAGGTGTAGGGAGACGACCCTCTCGTCCACCGGGGTAAACTCCAACGTAGCGGCGCTCAGCTAGTGAGTATCCCCACCCCGGCCCGACACCTCACACCTTGGGCAACTCCGGAGAAGAATAGAGTCCAACCCCTATCCAGGAGTACGGTTCCAGAGCCAAAACTGTGCGTAGAGGTAAGCCCCACCAGATCCAACTGGTAGCAATCCACCTCCCACACTAGTTCCGGCTCCTTCCCCCACAGAGAGGTGACGTTCCACGTCCCCAGAGCCAGCCTCTGCTGCCCGGGTCTGGTCCGTCGAGGTCCCTGACCATCACTGCCACCCGTGTGACAGCGCACCCGACTCCAGCGGTTTTTCCCATGAGTGGTGGGCCCACAGGATGGATGGATGGGAGGTACCACGCAGCTTCTTCGGGCTGTGCCCGACCGGGCTCCGTGGCAAACCCGGCCACCAGGCACTCGCTGTCGGGCCCTCCCTCTGGGCCTGGCTCCAGACTGGGGCCCCGGGCTTCCTCCGGGCAGGGTCTCTCCTTTCCTTTCCCTTTCTTTCATGAAGTCGTTTTTTGAACCATTCATAATCTGGCCCCTCGCCTGAGACCAATTTGCCTTGGGAGACCCTACCAGGAGCACTAGGCTCCAGACAACACAGCTCTCGGGTTCATAGAGACACACAAACCTCTCCACCACGATAAGGTGGTGGTTCCCAGAGAGGCGGAAATATTATGTGTTATGTATATAGTTTAGAAGAAGCATATATATTATCGTGGAATTCTGCCCATACAAACTAAACCAAAGGGTGGTGAGAAGTGAATTTCCCAGCTCCGGTATTGTAAATCCACTGCATTCAGCAAAAACAGTCATCAAGCAAAGGAAATACTCATCCACGGATTCATTGTTATTTTCTTTACATGCAGAGAGTCGAGTCAGATCAACCTTGTCCGGGAAGGCTTCTTTGATTGTTTTATAGATCTCCTCGACAATATTTCTGTAGTTGCTGTTGTCTGCGTGGCCCCATGTGGGGTTTGTTATCCGATATTCGCCCGTGCAAGGTCTGGCCACTTTAACAAGGTTTGTTGCACTTAATTTTTTGAGGAGAACTCTTCGTATCTCTCCATCAGTTGGTTGGAAGTCTTTGCAAAATTCCATAAAGGCCTCAGCTAATTTTCTTCACGAGGTGAGTGGGTCTGGCAGGCCCTCACCTGCGGTTCTCAGGTCTTCTTCTGTCCAGGGCCTAAATACCACAACAGGGCTTGCTGGTCCAGCTACGTTGACCATGGTCAACGTAGCTGGACCAGCAAGCCCATGAAGAACTTGGCCTTGCCCATGCTTCTGGTGTAAGCGGGTGTAATAGTCGATATGGCCTCTTCCTTCGTTGAGGCAGAGGAAGAACTATGACCTATAGTTGAGGTCACTGCCGCCACTCCTTTCTCCTGGGAGGATGTAGGCGGAGGAGGTTGTAGCCATGGCTGAGGAGGCGGTCCTGTGTATCCGTGATCTGGAGGCGGGGACAGGACAGCTGGAGTGACGTGTTCTGGAGGCGGGGTACTCGCCACTAGAGCACATGCGTCAAGGTCAGGGTGTACATTGTACAGAGAGGTATAGAGAGAAGCCATTTTGGTAGTTTTGTCACTTTTAGTGTGTCTTTGGAAATGTTTTACACCCTGCTTTCCTTTCCCTATTTGCAGCTTCCTTTTTCCACATTTTAAAACCCCTTCTATGACTTTCTACGTTTTTCCATTCTGTTACCTTGAGTTTCCATATCTGTGCCGTAATTAACGACCCTCCTGTTAGAAAACCACATTCATCACACCATTCTTGTAAATGTTTTAAACTATCAGGGCCATATTTTGAAAGTATGAGATCAACAACGGGCCCCTGTGGCCTTTCAACTTGTTTACTCCCTTTGCTACCCATTCACGGTAGTCTTTGGCAAACTCTTTATTTACTTTTTATTCACGTCTACCGAGTCAACCTTTTTATTGACCTTTTAATGTATGAAACACAGAAGTCTCTGTGAGTCCAGATTCCTGTTTCATAAACAAACCCCTGTTTGTTAAGTTTTATGAAATCTATCGGTTATAAAATTGATAAAGCTTATAGTTAGGGCTGGCTCAGGTTTGCCCTGGATCAGCCCCCTAGTTATGCTGCTATAGGCTTAGACTGCCGGGGGACACCTCCCTGCTCTCTTCCTTCTCTTCCTCGCTCCTCCCCTCCCTCTCTTCTTCTCCCTATGAAGTCTCCCTTATGTAAATGTATGTTACTAACTCATCATCCGGGGCATCATCCCCGGAATTTCTGTGTCTCATGTGGCAGGTTGCCACTGATAAAGTTTACGTCAGGATCAGGAATCGTGGCTGCGCCTGCTGCCCTGGTCCTGCTGGACACCGGGAAGCCTTTTTGACATTTTCCTGGATTCATCCATACTTTCTATTTCTTTTTTTTCCAACACAACATAATTTCT
This sequence comes from Cottoperca gobio, assembly GCF_900634415.1. Taxonomy (NCBI): domain Eukaryota; kingdom Metazoa; phylum Chordata; class Actinopteri; order Perciformes; family Bovichtidae; genus Cottoperca; species Cottoperca gobio. The sequence goes on along the minus strand of NC_041362.1, from coordinate 6,508,790 downwards.
GTCAAATGTTGTATTTGTACTATGTTGTTTATCCTGTACACACGACATCTATTGCACGTCTGTCCATCCTGGGAGAGGGATCCCTCCTCAGTTGCTCTCCCTGAGGTTTCTTCCATTTTTCCCCCTTTAATTATGGGGTTTCTTTTAGGAAGTTTTTCCTTGTGCGATGCGAGGGTCTAAGGACAGAGGGTGTTGTAACCTGTACAGTCTGTAAAGCACACTGAGACAAATGTATAATTTGTGATATTGGGCTATACAAATACATTTGATTTGATTTGATTTGATTTAAAACCAGTTTTTCTCCAATATATTCTTTAATCTTTCACTTTTCCACTAATTGTGTAAAGAACATGTAAACACATTTATCAGAGAAACTTCCTCTTTTTCCCGTGGTAAAACAGTCTATTTGATCTCAGGTTTTTCAAAAATACACACTCTGAAATGTATCATAGTTACCTTTACACATTCAATGTTAAACCAGTTACAATTTATATATCAAGTATCAGTATTTCAGTTTCTCACCCGATTCAATTTTGAGATAGGAACACAACGGGTCCTTCTGGATCCAAGTGAAGATGGTCGAGAAATTTGACAGAGCGGTCCTCTCTCTCTCTTATTTCTTTTGTCGAGGTAGAGGTAAAAGACAGCGTCTTTTAGATGTTCAGTCACCGTCCAGCCAGACTCCAGACGATCTCTCACTGGATCCTGTTCGCGACGCCAAGTTTGTGGTGGAATTCTGCCAATACAAACTAAACCAAAGGGTGGTGAGAAGTGAATCTCTTATACTAAAATAAAGATACTTGGTTAAAGAAGTGAGCTCTGCAGAAATGGAACAGTAAAACAGAGTGTCAAACGGTCTAGTGTGACGTTCAAACACTCTACCATGAAGCTCAAAGAACAGAGAATACAATTAGATTATATAATCACCAAGTGGGTGACAATATTTACAGACAATCGGCTGTGCAACTACGCACATCTAGCTGATACGAGAGATACAAGCGTACACATCTAGAGATACAAGAATACAAGGGGAACATGACCAGAGTGTACTCTTGTCCTAATTGCTGTAAGTAGGACAAACATAAATTGAGCATATGAAGAATAGGACAATACAAGACAAGATCAAAAATGACCATTACAATGTGTGTATATATATATATCTATATATATATATATATATATATATATATATATATATAAGCTGCTTTAAACATAGGTTGCTCTCATGTTATACGCATGTAGTATCATTTTTACAGTGTAACCTTTGTTCCTCTCTTAACTAAAGGTCTTAGACTAAAGTCACTGTTTTCCTTTGTGTATTTTCATAATATCATTTATTTTGGACATAGTCATAGACAAAGACTTTGTTGGATTTCATTATTGTTTTATTTGCTTTTGAGACAAAAATAAAGACTTTTTAAACAAATGCTCAGCATGTGAAGGTCTTATGCTGCAGCTCTAATGGTACTGTCTTCCCAGGGAGGTCACCACCACGGCTAGGAACTTCTGGAAAGCTGCCTGCATCTCACCAGTGAAGGCTTTCCCCATCTGAGCAGCAACCACAATGGTCAGGCAGTCAGCCAGGAGCTGCAACACAACAAGCATCAGGAAACATTAACAACATGAAAGGTTGCTCATCGTGGAATATGAATAGTTACATTAGCTGCACGACTTTACCTTGAAATTGTCGGGGTCCACGTGCAGCTTCTCGGAGTGCAGCACGCTCAGCTCGGTGTAGGTGTTCTTGATGTCGTCCATGTTCTTCACAGCCCGGTCCAGACCGTGCAGGATCGTTGTTCCGTGTTTTGCAACCATGGGATTTCCCGTGATCGCAGCTGCGTTGTAGAGGTTTCCAAAGTTTCCGAAATACCTCTGAGTCCAGGGGTAGACGACCAGACACCTGCAGAAACACATACATGTTACAGGGTTAGATTAAGAAGATGACATCTTTGAACCAAGAACATTTACATTTGTGATTGACTGAAACACATTGTGCACAAATTATGATCATACATTTAGTGGAGGGTTTCGCAAAAATTATGTCTCAAGCACACAGTTGTGGACGCAAAATGTCAAAGACTCACCTGGCAAGAGCTTTAGGGCCCACCACCTCATACTCCAATTTAGAGAAGATATCCTGGATGGTGGCGCGCTCGAAGTCTGTCCATTCAACCATTTTGGCAGCTCTAAGTTGTCCTGTGCAGGTCTGTAGATGAGCTCTCCAGCATCAGATGTGCAACTTTTAAAGCCACCCTGCTCCCCTCCCACAAGCAAGCGATTGGCTGAGCCGTGGGTACAAGTACTGTGTCATTTGTTTGGGAACAATGATAAGAGAAAGGCGTATGTGCTCCTCCCAGATTATCTCTAAAACAAAGGAAGTAGTTAAAGTAATACAGTGAACATCTCCCACTTCTCTATCAGTCCCAGCATCAGCACCCTGGACAGCGATCATTAAATGTAACTGCAGACTGTTGATCATCTGAGCTGAAGAAGTCAGGACGGTGCAGACTACAGGCTGTTCTATTGATATTCTTTCAAAGTTGTCTCAGCTGAACAGATAAAGTCACATTTTCATGGTCCTGCTGGAAAATAAAGATGCCAAGAGATGAAATGCCCGGATGTAATATTAGTTTCACCGTGAATTAGAAAAGATGGCCTAATCACGTATGGGTGTGCATATTCACAACATGTACATGTACATAAAGGGTAAGCAGAGGCAGTAAAATAAAAAAATATATTATAGAGGCTAACTTTCTTCTATACAGACTAATGCTATACATATTTTTTTTAATTATACACGTGATCAAGTACAGAGACATGAATCCCTTTAAGCTTCCGGCCATACAAGTGGCTGGTCCATCCTTTAACATTATTATGTATATTATGAAACATTGAAAATATCGTGACTATTTGTGGTTAAACTTTGACTTCCAGAGAAGCTCCAGAGTCATCATGAGAAGATGTTCTTTTTTTTATCTGATGGAGGCTGCAACCTAACACGCCTCGTGCAGCATATCTTGGAGGAGGTTCCGGGTGTGTCATGCTTTGTTACAAGCATAAAAACCCTCACAGTTTGGGCTGATCACGGCATTCAGCGACACTCATTCAACCGACAAGATGACCACTCTCAGTGTTAAGGACAAGGACACAGTCAAAGCCTTCTGGGCTCAAGTGTCTGGAAAGGCGGAGGAGATCGGCACCGATGCTGTGGCCAGGTAAATATGACGTTACCTGCGTCAATTCTTTTAAAATCATTTTCAATATGCACTCGCTAACTGTTTTGTTCTTCGTCTTTTTCAGGATGCTTGTGGTGTACCCGCAGACCAAGACTTACTTCTCCCACTGGAAGGACCAGAGCCCCAACTCTCCCGCTGCGAGGAAGCACGGAGTGACTGTGATGTTGGGAGTTGGAGAGGCTGTGGCCAAAATCGACGACCTGAAAGCAGGTCTTGTGGGCCTCAGTGAGCTGCATGCCTTCACTCTGCGTGTGGACCCTGCCAACTTCAAGGTGCAGATCCCAAGTGAAAGATAACAGCCTGAAATGTATACGGAGTGTCCCTCAAACGTAGGCTGTTGAGAGGTTTCCAGACCTGCAACAGGTCCATGTGTTATTAGCGTGCACATAATGCCTCCATGTGTGATGGGTCCATGTATGTAACATCTGTGTGACCGTCTTCTTTTCACAGATTATCTCCCACTGCATCCTTGTGGTCATGGCCACCATGTTCCCCAACGAATTCACCCCTGAGGTCCATGTGTCTCTGGACAAATTCCTGGCTGCTCTGGCTCTGGCCCTGTCTGAGAAGTACCGATAAACAGCAGGAGAAGAAGACAGAGACTGCAGCACGAGCTAACTCCGAAAATAATAAATAAATATACATGCAAAACAAACTTTGTTTTTGGGATGATGTTTTTGTATTTTGGTGTACATAAAAAGTCAGCTTTTGTTTAAACCTTTTCAACAAAACTCATGGTATTAAATTAGCAGAAATATGGGGAAAGCATATATTTTACTAAAATCTTGTCAAAACAACAATTGCTAGAAACTCATCGATTTGAAAAGATAAAGTCTACAAATGTCATCATATGATGAAAAAATCAAAAAATCAAATCATATATATACATACAGTATATATGAATATGTGTGTGTATATGTAGCTTAGAGAACTATATATCTGTATGTATATAAATATATATTTATATACATACAGATATATATATATATATATATATATATATATATATATATATATATTTCTCTAAACTATATATATATATATATATATACATACTCACATATTCATATCTACTATATGTATATATATGATTTTATTTTTAATATATGTATAGATATATCTATATATATATATATATATATCTATATATCTATATATATATATATAATATATATAAATATATACATATAGATACATACATATGTATATATATATGCCTCTAAACTATATATATATTTATTTATCATAATTTCTTATTTATTGTATATGCTTCTTCTAAACTATATACATAACATATAATATTTCTGTTTTTAAATATAATAAATGCTATACAATATAATGAATAGAATATACATTTTATTGTTACTAATATTAGTATGTATGTATGTATATATGTATATACATATCTGCTTCTAAACTATATATATAATATATAATAATTTCTGTTTTTAATAGAATAAATGCTATAAAATATATAAAATAAAACATAAATTGTATTATTATGTATGTATGTAATGTATGTATATATATATATATATATATCTAATAACTAATAAGTATATACATTTTAATTTGATATAAACTGTATGTATATATTTATATAAATACATATGTATGTATGTATGTATGTATGTATGTATGTATGTATGTATGTATGTATGTATGTATGTATGTATGTATGTATATATACACTATATATTAATGTGTGTATATATGTATATGTGTATGTCTTTATGTATATATATTTATATATATATAACCTGATATTTCCTAATTTCCGTTTTTAAATAGAATAAATACTATACAATATAATAAATCAAACATAAATATTAGTATTACTATTAATATTATTATATTTAACAAAAACTTAAACTATAGTAATAGTTTTTCATGAATATTTCCTTTTATAACTTGATGTTTAAAAATTTGATTCAATGTGTTATCATATAATAAATCAAACTAAATTATTATTATTATTATTTAGACGTAGAAGTAGTTGTATTGTTTCCATATTAATGACTATTATTAAATAATCTGTTGGATATTTAGTTTTGCTGTGATTTAATAAACACTTACAGAAGAGACTGCTGCTTTAAACATAGGTTACTCTCATGTTATGAGCATGTAGTATAATTTTTACATTGTACCCTTCGTTTCTCTCTTAACTAAAGGTCTTAGACTAAAGTCACTGTTTTCCTTTGTGTGTTTTCATAATATCATTTATTTTGGACATAGTCATAGACAAAGACTTTGTTGGATTTCATTATTGTTTTATTTGCTTTTGAGACAAAAATAAAGACTTTTTAAACAAATGCTCAGCATGTGAAGGTCTTGTGCTGCAGCTCTAATGGTACTGTCTTCCCAGGGAGGTCACCACCACGGCCAGGAACTTCTGGAAAGCTGCCTGCATCTCACCAGTGAAGGCTTTCCCCATCTGAGCAGCAACCACAATGGTCAGGCAGTCAGCCAGGAGCTGCAACACAACAAGCATCAGGAAACATCAACATCATGAAAGGTTGCTCATCGTGGAATATCAATAGTTACATTAGCTGCACGACTTTACCTTGAAATTGTCGGGGTCCACGTGCAGCTTCTCGGAGTGCAGCACGCTCAGCTCGGTGTAGGTGTTCTTGATGTCGTCCATGTTCTTCACAGCCCGGTCCAGACCGTGCAGGATCGTTGTTCCGTGTTTTGCAACCATGGGATTTCCCGTGATCGCAGCTGCGTTGTAGAGGTTTCCAAAGTTTCCGAAATACCTCTGAGTCCAGGGGTAGACGACCAGACACCTGCAGAAACACATACATGTTACAGGGTTAGATTAGAAGATGAGATCTTGGAACCAAGAACATTTACATTTGTGATTGACTGAAACACATTGTGCACAAATTCTGATCTTAAATTTAGTGGAGGGTTTCGCAAAAATTATGTCTCAAGCACACAGTTGTGGACGCAAAATGTCAAAGACTCACCTGGCAAGAGCTTTAGGGCCCACCACCTCATACTCCAACTTAGAGAAGATGTCCTGGATGGTGGCGCGCTCGAAGTCTGTCCATTCAACCATTTTGGCAGCTCTAAGTTGTCCTGTGCAGGTCTGTAGATGAGCTCTCCGGCATCAGATGTGACTTTTAAAGCCACCCTGCTCCCCTCCCACAAGCAAGCGATTGGCTGAGCCGTGGGTACAAGTACTGTGTCATTTGTTTGGGAACAATGATAAGAGAAAGGCGTATGTGCTCCTCCCAGATTATCTCTAAAACAAAGGAAGTAGTTAAAGTAATACAGTGAACATCTCCCACTACTCTGTCAGTCCCAGCATCAGCACCCTGGACAGCGATCATTAAATGTAACTGCAGACTGCTGATCCCCTGAGCTGAAGAAGTCAGGACGGTGCAGACTACAGGCTGTTCTATTGATATTCTTTCAAAGTTGTCTCAGCTGAACAGATAAAGTCACATTTTCATGGTCCTGCTGGAAAATAAAGATGCCAAGAGATGAAATGCCCGGATGTAATATTAGTTTCACCGTGAATTAGAAAAGATGGCCTAATCACGTATGGGTGTGCATATTCACAACATGTACATGTACATAAAGAGTAAGCAGAGGCAGTAAAATAAAGAATATATATATATATATATATAGCTAACTTTCTTCTATACAGACTAATGCTATACATATTTTTTTTAATTATACACGTGATCAAGTACAGAGACATGAATCCCTTTAAGCTTCCGGCCATACAAGTGGCTGGTCCATCCTTTAACATTATTATGTATATTATGAAACATTGAAAATATCGTGACTATTTGTGGTTAAACTTTGACTTCCAGAGAAGCTCCAGAGTCATCATGAGAAGATGTTCTTTTTTTTATCTGATGGAGGCTGCAACCTAACACGCCTCGTGCAGCATATCTTGGAGGAGGTTCCGGGTGTGTCATGCTTTGTTACAAGCTTAAAAACCCTCATAGTTTGGGCTGATCACGGCATTCAGCGACACTCATTCAACCGACAAGATGACCACTCTCAGTGTTAAGGACAAGGACACAGTCAAAGCCTTCTGGGCTCAAGTGTCTGGAAAGGCGGAGGAGATCGGCACCGATGCTGTGGCCAGGTAAATATGACGTTACCTGCGTCAATTCTTTTAAAATAATTTTCAATATGCACTCGCTAACTGTTTTGTTCTTCGTCTTTTTCAGGATGCTTGTGGTGTACCCGCAGACCAAGACTTACTTCTCCCACTGGAAGGACCAGAGCCCCAACTCTCCCGCTGCGAGGAAGCACGGAGTGACTGTGATGTTGGGAGTTGGAGAGGCTGTGGCCAAAATCGACGACCTGAAAGAAGGTCTTGTGGGCCTCAGTGAGCTGCATGCCTTCACTCTGCGTGTGGACCCTGCCAACTTCAAGGTGCAGAGCCAAAGTGAAAGATAACAGCCTGAAATGTATACGGAGTGTCCCTCAAACTTAGGCTGTTGAGAGGTTTCCAGACCTGCAACAGGTCCATGTGTTATTAGCGTGCACATAATGCCTCCATGTGTGATGGGTCCATGTATGTAACATCTGTGTGACCGTCTTGTTTTCACAGATTATCTCCCACTGCATCCTTGTGGTCATGGCCACCATGTTCCCCAACGAATTCACCCCTGAGGTCCATGTGTCTCTGGACAAATTCCTGGCTGCTCTGGCTCTGGCCCTGTCTGAGAAGTACCGATAAACAGCAGGAGAAGAAGACAGAGACTGCAGCACGAGCTAACTCCGAAAATAATAAATAAATATTCATGCAAAACAAACTTTGTTTTTGGGATGATGTTTTTGTATTTTGGTGTACATCAAAAGTCAGCTGTTGTTTAAACCTTTTCAACAAAACTCATGGTATTAAATTAGCAGAAATATGGGGAAAGCATATATTTTACTAAAATCTTGTCAAAACAACAATTGCTAGAAACTCATCGATTTGAAAAGAAAAAGTCTACAAATGTCATCATATGATGAAAAAATCATAAAATCAAATCATATATATACATACAGTATATATGAATATGTGTGTGTGTATATGTAGCTTAGAGAACAATATATCTGTATGTATATAAATATATATTTATATACATACAGATATATATATATATATATATATTTCTCTAAACTATATATATATATATATACATACACACATATTCATATCTACTATATGTATATATATGATTTTATTTTTAATATATGTATAGATATATCTATATATATATATATATCTATCTATATATATATATATATATATATATATATATATATCTATATATATATATATATATATATATATATATAAATATATATAAATATATACATATAGATACATACATATGTATATATATATGCCTCTAAACTATATATATATTTATTTATCATAATTTCTTATTTATTGTATATGCTTCTTCTAAACTATATACATAACATATAATATTTCTGTTTTTAAATATAATAAATGCTATACAATATAATGAATAGAATATACATTTTATTATTACTAATATTAGTATGTATGTATGTATATATGTATATACATATCTGCTTCTAAACTATATATATAATATATAATAATTTCTGTTTTTAATAGAATAAATGCTATAAAATATATAAAATAAAACATAAATTGTATTATTATGTATGTATGTAATGTATGTGTATATATATATATATATCTAATAACTAATAAGTATATACATTTTAATTTGATATAAACTGTATGTATATATTTATATAAATACATATGTATGTATGTATGTATGTATGTATGTATGTATGTATGTATGTATGTATGTATGTATGTATGTATGTATATATACACTATATATTAATGTGTGTATATATGTATATGTGTATGTCTTTATGTATATATATTTATATATATATAACCTGATATTTCCTAATTTCCGTTTTTAAATAGAATAAATACTATACAATATAATAAATCAAACATAAATATTAGTATTACTATTAATATTATTATATTTAACAAAAACTTAAACTATAGTAATAGTTTTTCATGAATATTTCCTTTTATAACTTGATGTTTAAAAATTTGATTCAATGTGTTATCATATAATAAATCAAACTAAATTATTATTATTATTATTTAGACGTAGAAGTAGTTGTATTGTTTCCATATTAATGACTATTATTAAATAATCTGTTGGATATTTAGTTTTGCTGTGATTTAATAAACACTTACAGAAGAGACTATGCTGCTTTAAACATAGGTTACTCTCATGTTATGAGCATGTAGTATAATTTTTACATTGTACCCTTCGTTTCTCTCTTAACTAAAGGTCTTAGACTAAAGTCACTGTTTTCCTTTGTGTGTTTTCATAATATCATTTATTTTGGACATAATCATAGACAAAGACTTTGTTGGATTTCATTATTGTTTTATTTGCTTTTGAGACAAAAATAAAGACTTTTTAAACAAATGCTCAGCATGTGAAGGTCTTGTGCTGCAGCTCTAATGGTACTGTCTTCCCAGGGAGGTCACCACCACGGCCAGGAACTTCTGGAAAGCTGCCTGCATCTCACCAGTGAAGGCTTTCCCCATCTGAGCAGCAACCACAATGGTCAGGCAGTCAGCCAGGAGCTGCAACACAACAAGCATCAGGAAACATCAACATCATGAAAGGTTGCTCATCGTGGAATATCAATAGTTACATTAGCTGCACGACTTTACCTTGAAATTGTCGGGGTCCACGTGCAGCTTCTCGGAGTGCAGCACGCTCAGCTCGGTGTAGGTGTTCTTGATGTCGTCCATGTTCTTCACAGCCCGGTCCAGACCGTGCAGGATCGTTGTTCCGTGTTTTGCAACCATGGGATTTCCCGTGATCGCAGCTGCGTTGTAGAGGTTTCCAAAGTTTCCGAAATACCTCTGAGTCCAGGGGTAGACGACCAGACACCTGCAGAAACACATACATGTTACAGGGTTAGATTAGAAGATGAGATCTTGGAACCAAGAACATTTACATTTGTGATTGACTGAAACACATTGTGCACAAATTCTGATCTTAAATTTAGTGGAGGGTTTCGCAAAAATTATGTCTCAAGCACACAGTTGTGGACGCAAAATGTCAAAGACTCACCTGGCAAGAGCTTTAGGGCCCACCACCTCATACTCCAACTTAGAGAAGATGTCCTGGATGGTGGCGCGCTCGAAGTCTGTCCATTCAACCATTTTGGCAGCTCTAAGTTGTCCTGTGCAGGTCTGTAGATGAGCTCTCCAGCATCAGATGCAACTTTTAAAGCCACCCTGCTCCCCTCCCACAAGCAAGCGATTGGCTGAGCCGTGGGTACAAGTACTGTGTCATTTGTTTGGGAACAATGATAAGAGAAAGGCGTATGTGCTCCTCCCAGATTATCTCTAAAACAAAGGAAGTAGTTAAAGTAATACAGTGAACATCTCCCACTTCTCTATCAGTCCCAGCATCAGCACCCTGGACAGCGATCATTAAATGTAACTGCAGACTGCTGATCCCCTGAGCTGAAGAAGTCAGGACGGTGCAGACTACAGGCTGTTCTATTGATATTCTTTCAAAGTTGTCTCAGCTGAACAGATAAAGTCACATTTTCATGGTCCTGCTGGAAAATAAAGATGCCAAGAGATGAAATGCCCGGATGTAATATTAGTTTCACCGTGAATTAGAAAAGATGGCCTAATCACGTATGGGTGTGCATATTCACAACATGTACATGTACATAAAGAGTAAGCAGAGGCAGTAAAATAAAGAATATATATATATATATATATATATATATATATATATATATATATATATATATATAGCTAACTTTCTTCTATACAGACTAATGCTATACATATTTATTTTTATAATACACGTGATCAAGTACAGAGACATGAATCCCTTTAAGCTTCCGGCCATACAAGTGGCTGGTCCATCCTTTAACATTATTATGTATATTATGAAACATTGAAAATATCGTGACTATTTGTGGTTAAACTTTGACTTCCAGAGAAGCTCCAGAGTCATCATGAGAAGATGTTCTTTTTTTTTATCTGATGGAGGCTGCAACCTAACACGCCTCGTGCAGCATATCTTGGAGGAGGTTCCGGGTGTGTCATGCTTTGTTACAAGCTTAAAAACCCTCATAGTTTGGGCTGATCACGGCATTCAGCGACACTCATTCAACCGACAAGATGACCACTCTCAGTGTTAAGGACAAGGACACAGTCAAAGCCTTCTGGGCTCAAGTGTCTGGAAAGGCGGAGGAGATCGGCACCGATGCTGTGGCCAGGTAAATATGACGTTACCTGCGTCAATACTTTTAAAATAATTTTCAATATGCACTCGCTAACTGTTTTGTTCTTCGTCTTTTTCAGGATGCTTGTGGTGTACCCGCAGACCAAGACTTACTTCTCCCACTGGAAGGACCAGAGCCCCAACTCTCCCGCTGCGAGGAAGCACGGAGTGACTGTGATGTTGGGAGTTGGAGAGGCTGTGGCCAAAATCGACGACCTGAAAGCAGGTCTTGTGGGCCTCAGTGAGCTGCATGCCTTCACTCTGCGTGTGGACCCTGCCAACTTCAAGGTGCAGATCCCAAGTGAAAGATAACAGCCTGAAATGTATACGGAGTGTCCCTCAAACTTAGGCTGTTGAGAGGTTTCCAGACCTGCAACAGGTCCATGTGTTATTAGCGTGCACATAATGCCTCCATGTGTGATGGGTCCATGTATGTAACATCTGTGTGATCGTCTTGTTTTCACAGATTATCTCCCACTGCATCCTTGTGGTCATGGCCACCATGTTCCCCAACGAATTCACCCCTGAGGTCCATGTGTCTCTGGACAAATTCCTGGCTGCTCTGGCTCTGGCCCTGTCTGAGAAGTACCGATAAACAGCAGGAGAAGAAGACAGAGACTGCAGCACGAGCTAACTCCGAAAATAATAAATAAATATTCATGCAAAACAAACTTTGTTTTTGGGATGATGTTTTTGTATTTTGGTGTACATCAAAAGTCAGCTGTTGTTTAAACCTTTTCAACAAAACTCATGGTATTAAATTAGCAGAAATATGGGGAAAGCATATATTTTACTAAAATCTTGTCAAAACAACAATTGCTAGAAACTCATCGATTTGAAAAGATAAAGTCTACAAATGTCATCATATGATGAAAAAATCAAAAAATAAAATCATATATATACATACAGTATATATGAATATGTGTGTGTATATGTAGCTTAGAGAACTATATATCTGTATATATATAAATATATATTTATATATATATATATATATATATATATATATATTTCTCTAAACTATATATATATATATATATACTCACACACATATTCATATCTACTATATGTATATATATGATTTTATTTTTAATGTATATATATATATATATATATAGATATATATATATATATCTATATATATCTCTCTCTATATATATATATATATATATATATATATATATATATATATATATATAGATAGATAGATACATACATGTGTATATATACATGCATCTAAATTATATATATTTATTTATCATAATTTCTTATGTGTTGTATTTGCTTCTTCTAAACTATATACATAACATATAATATTTCTGTTTTTAAATATAATAAATGCTATACAATATAATGAACAGAATATAAATTTTAGTATTACTATTATTATTATTATTATTATTATTATTATTATATATGTATATATGTATATACATATATGCTTCTAAACTATATATATATAATATATAATAATTTCTGTTTTTAATAGAATGTATACGTATATATATTTATATATATATATCCTGATATTTCCTAATTTCCGTTTTTAAATAGAATAAATACTATACAATATAATAAATCAAACATAAATGTTAGTATTACTGTTATTAGTAGTATTATTATTATATTTAACAAAAACATAAACCATAGTAATAGTTTTTCATGAATATTTCCTTTTATAACTTGATGTTTAAAAATTTGATTCAATGTGTTATCATATAATAAATCAAACAAAATTATTATTATTTAGACGTAGAAGTAATTGTATTGTTACCATATTAATGACTATTATTAAATAATCTGCTGGATATTCAGTTTTGCTGTGATTTAATAAACACTTACAGAAGAGACTGCTGCTTTAAACATAGGTTACTCTCATGTTATGAGCATGTAGTATAATTTTTACATTGTATCCTTCGTTCCTCTCTTAACTAAAGGTCTTAGACTAAAGTCACTGTTTTCCTTTGTGTGTTTTCATAATATCATTTATTTTGGACATAGTCATAGACGAAGACTTTGTTGGGATTTTTTAAACAAATGCTCAGCATGTGAAGGTCTTGTGTTGCAGATCTAATGGTACTGTCTTCCCAGGGAGGACACCACCACGGCCAGGAACTTATGGAAAGCTGCCTGCATCTCACCAGTGAAGGCTTTCCCCATCTGAGCAGCAACCACAATGGTCAGGCAGTCAGCCAGGAGCTGCAACACAACAAGCATCAGGAAACATCAACATCATGAAAGGTTGCTCATCGTGGAATATCAATAGTTACATTAGCTGCACGACTTTACCTTGAAATTGTCGGGGTCCACGTGCAGCTTCTCGGAGTGCAGCACGCTCAGCTCGGTGTAGGTGTTCTTGATGTCGTCCATGTTCTTCACAGCCCGGTCCAGACCGTGCAGGATCGTTGTTCCGTGTTTTGCAACCATGGGATTTCCCATGATCACAGCGGCGTTGTAGAGGTTTCCAAAGTTTCCGAAATACCTCTGAGTCCAGGGGTAGACGACCAGACACCTGCAGAAACACATACATGTTACAGGGTTAGATTAGAAGATGAGATCTTTGAACCAAGAACATTTACATTTGTGATTGACTGAAACACATTGTGCACAAATCCTTATCTTAGATTTCGTGGAGGGTTTCGCAAAAATGTTTTCTCAAGCACACAGTTGTTGATGAAAAATGTCAAAGACTCACCTGGCAAGAGCTTGAGGGCCCACCACCTCATACTCCAACTAAGAGAAGATATCCTGGATGGTGGTTCGCTCGAAGTCTGTCCATTCAACCATTTTGGCAGCTCTAAATTTTCCTGTGCAGGTCTGTAGATCCTGAGCTCTCCGGCATCAGATGCAACTTTTAAAGCCACCCTGCTCCCCTCCCACAAGCACGCGATTGGATGGACGGTAGGCTGCAAGTTCTGTGTTATGGATTTGTAACAATGATAGGTATAGCAGTACCGGCTAGAATATTCTAGAAACAATGGAAACTGGTTTGGTGGTTCTGCACAAGTGTCTCTGATTGTCCACTATATCAACATACATTTAATTTTTGTTCTAAATGGTGCATTTTGAAATGAAAATGGATATGCGTGTGGCACATGTTACATTTTCCTATCAGCAGTAAGCCTACAATTCTAACTACAGTTATAGTACCCCAGAACCAAGCTATATAGAGCATATCATTTTCAGATTAGAGACTAGATAGAGATTATATAGAGATATAATTTGTCAAATGTCAAATCACTAATAGAGGGCACTTCAGTCGAGGATAGATCTAAAGCAGGGGTAACGCATGGGTGCCCGCAGGCACTTGGTCGCCCGCAGGGCATGTTCTAAAAATAGCACTAGTCACCATGAAGCTCCGTCTAAAATGTGTATTTAATTGCTTTGCTGTTTGTTTGATTTAATCAATAACACTTGAATTATTCATTATTTTAAAATGACAATATTTAATAAAACAAAGCCGGATCCGAAAAACACAAAGTAACAAATAAAACTGAAAAACACAAATCAACCACGGGACAGACACGAGGAGGCACAGCAGGTAACAGACAGGTAACAAATACTTAACATGAATGGAATGACGATCCGAAAAGGCACACTGGGGCAGAGAAGGATATATATATATATATATATATATATATATATTTATTTATCCTAATTAAAAACGAAAATGATTATATATTATATATACAGTTTAAAAGCATATAAGTATATCCATACATAATATTGTTCGAAATAGAAAAAATTATGCTTTGTTTATTATATTGTTTAGAATTAATTCTATTTAAAAACAGAAATATACATAACATATTTTACTATATTTATAGTTTAGAAGAAACATAAATATATATATATGGCTCATATATATATATATATATATATATATATATATATATATATATATATAGATATATATATATACATATATATATATATATATATATATATATATATATATATATATATATATATATATATATATATATATATAGATATAGATATATATATATATATATATATATATAATATATATATATATATATATATATATATATATATATATAAAACAAGTGAAACCAGGTGGAATCCTTACTAGATGCCCGAACCACCTGGCTCCTTTCAACGTATATATATATATATATATATATATATATATATATATATATATATGCCCCTAATCTATGTATATATATATTATTATTTTTATCATATGATGATGACATTTGTAGACTTTATATTTTCAAATCGATGAGTTTCTAGCCAAATATATGCTTTCCCCATATTTCTGTTAATTTAATACCATGAGTTTTGTTGAAAAGGTTTAAACAACAGCTGACTTTTGATGTACACCAAAATACAAAACATCATCCCAAAAACAAAGTTTGTTTTGCATGAATATTTATTTATTATTTTCGGAGTTAGCTCGTGCTGCAGTCTCCGTCTTCTTCTCCTGCTGTTTATCGGTACTTCTCAGACAGGGCCAGAGCCAGAGCAGCCAGGAATTTGTCCAGAGACACATGGACCTCAGGGGTGAATATGTTGGGGAACATGGTGGCCATGACCACAAGGATGCAGTGGGAGAGAATCTGTGAAAACAAGACGGTCACACAGATGTTACATACATGGACCCATCACACATGGAGGCATTATGTGCACGCTAATAACACATGGACCTGTTGCAGGTCTGGAAACCTCTCAACAGCCTAAGTTTGAGGGACACTCCGTAAACATTTCAGCCTGTTATCTTTCACTTTGGCTCTGCACCTTGAAGTTGGCAGGGTCCACACGCAGAGTGAAGGCATGCAGCTCACTGAGGCCCACAAGACCTGCTTTCAGGTCGTCGATTTTGGCCACAGCCTCTCCAACTCCCAACATCACAGTCACTCCGTGCTTCCTCGCAGCGGGAGAGTTGGGGCTCTGGTCCTTCCAGTGGGAGAAGTAAGTCTTGGTCTGCGGGTACACCACAAGCATCCTGAAAAAGACGAAGAACAAAACAGTTAGCGAGTGCATATTGAAAATGATTTTAAAAGAATTGACGCAGGTAACGTCATATTTACCTGGCCACAGCATCGGTGCCGATCTCCTCCGCCTTTCCAGACACTTGAGCCCAGAAGGCTTTGACTGTGTCCTTGTCCTTAACACTGAGAGTGGTCATCTTGTCGGTTGAATGAGTGTCGCTGAATGCCGTGATCAGCCCAAACTAGTGAGGGTTTTTAAGCTTGTAACAAAGCATGACACACCCGGAACCTCCTCCAAGATATGCTGCACGAGGCGTGTTAGGTTGCAGCCTCCATCAGATAAAAAAAAGAACATCTTCTCATGATGACTCTGGAGCTTCTCTGGAAGTCAAAGTTTAACCACAAATAGTCACGATATTTTCAATGTTTCATAATATACATACTAATGTTAAAGGATGGACCAGCCACTTGTATGGCCGGAAGCTTAAAGGGATTCATGTCTCTGTACTTGATCACGTGTATAATTAAAAAAAAATATGTATAGCATTAGTCTGTATAGAAGAAAGTTAGCCTCTATATATATCTTCTTTATTTTACTGCCTCTGCTTACCCTTTATGTACATGTACATGTTGTGAATATGCACACCCATACGTGATTAGGCCATCTTTTCTAATTCACGGTGAAACTAATATTACATCCGGGCATTTCATCTCTTGGCATCTTTATTTTCCAGCAGGACCATGAAAATGTGACTTTATCTGTTCAGCTGAGACAACTTTGAAAGAATATCAATAGAACAGCCTGTAGTCTGCACCGTCCTGACTTCTTCAGCTCAGGGGATCAGCAGTCTGCAGTTACATTTAATGATCGCTGTCCAGGGTGCTGATGCTGGGACTGACAGAGTAGTGGGAGATGTTCACTGTATTACTTTAACTACTTCCTTTTTTTAGAGATAATCTGGGAGGAGCACATACGCCTTTCTCTTATCATTGTTCCCAAACAAATGACACAGTACTTGTCCGGCCCACGGCTCAGCCAATCGCGTGCTTGTGGGAGGGGAGCAGGGTGGCTTTAAATGTTGCATCCGATGCCGGAGAGCTCATCTACAGACCTGCACAGGACAACTTAGAGCTGCCAAAATGGTTGAATGGACAGACTTCGAGCGCGCCACCATCCAGGATATCTTCTCTAAATTGGAGTATGAGGTGGTGGGCCCTCAAGCTCTTGCCAGGTGAGTGTTTGACATTTTTCATCAACAACTGTGTGCTTGAGACAACATATTTGCGAAACCCTCCACTAAATTTAAGATCAGAATTTGTGCACAATGTGTTTCAGTCAATCACAAATGTGAATGTTCTTGGTTCCAAGATCTCATCTTCTAATCTAACCCTGTAACATGTATGTGTTTCTGCAGGTGTCTGGTCGTCTACCCCTGGACTCAGAGGTATTTCGGAAACTTTGGAAACCTCTACAACGCCGCTGCGATCACGGGAAATCCCATGGTTGCAAAACACGGAACAACGATCCTGCACGGTCTGGACCGGGCTGTGAAGAACATGGACGACATCAAGAACACCTACACCGAGCTGAGCGTGCTGCACTCCGAGAAGCTGCACGTGGACCCCGACAATTTCAAGGTAAAGTCGTGCAGCTAATGTAACTATTCATATTCCACGATGAGCAACTTTTCATGATGTTGATGTTTCCTGATGCTTGTTGTGTTGCAGCTCCTGGCTGACTGCCTGACCATTGTGGTTGCTGCTCAGATGGGGAAAGCCTTCACTGGTGAGATGCAGGCAGCTTTCCAGAAGTTCCTGGCCGTGGTGGTGACCTCCCTGGGAAGACAGTACCATTAGAGCTGCAGCACAAGACCTTCACATGCTGAGCATTTGTTTAAAAAGTCTTTATTTTTGTCTCAAAAGCAAATAAAACAATAATGAAATCCAACAAAGTCTTTGTCTATGATTATGTCCAAAATAAATGATATTATGAAAGCACACAAAGGAAAACAGTGACTTTAGTCTAAGACCTTTAGTTAAGAGAGAAACGAAGGATACACTGTAAAAATTATACTACATGCTCATAGTATGAGAGTAACCTATGTTTAAAGCAGCAGTCTCTTCTGTAAGTGTTTATTAAATCACAGCAAAACTGAATATCCAGCAGATTATTTAACAATAGTCATTAATATGGTAACAATACAATTACTTCTACGTCTAAATAATAATAATAACAATTTAGTTTGATTAATTATATGATAACACATTGAATCAAATTTTTAAACATCAAGTTATAAAAGGAAATATTCATGAAAAACTATTACTATAGTTTACGCTTTTGTTAAATATAATAATAATAATAATAATATTAATAGTAATACTAATATTTATGTTTGATTTATTATATTGTATAGTATTTATTCTATTTAAAAACGGAAATTAGGAAATATCAGGATATATATATATATATATACATAAAGACACACACATATATATATATATATATATATATATATATATATATATACACACACACATACATTACACACATACATAATAATACAATTTATGTTTTATTTTATATTTTATATATTTTATAGCATTTATTCTATTAAAAACAGAAATTATTATATTTTATATATATAGTTTAGAAGCATATATGTATATACATATATACATACATACATAATAATATTAGTAACAATAAAATGTATATTCTATTCATTATATTGTATAGCATTTAAGGATATTTAAAAACAGAAATATTATATGTTATATATATAGTTTAGAAGAAGCATATACAATAAATAAGAAATTATGATAAATAAATAAATATAGCTTAAAGGCATATATATATATACATATGTATGTATTTATATGTATATATATATATATAATTATATATATATATATATGTACATACATTAAAAATAAAATCATATATATACATATAGTAGATATGAATATGTGTGTGTGTGTATATATATATATATATATATATATATAGTTATAGATAATATATATAAATATATATATATATATATATATATATATATATATCTGTATGCATATAAATATATATTTATATATATATACAGATATATAGTTCTCTAAGCTACATATATATACACACATATTCATATATACTGTATGAATATATATGATTTTATTATTTTATTTTTTCATCATATGATGACATTTGTAGACTTTATCTTTTCAAATCGATGAGTTTCTAGCAATTGTTGTTTTGACAAGATTTTAGCCAAATATATGCTTTCCCCATATTTCTGCTAATTTAATACCATGAGTTTTGTTGAAAAGGTTTAAACAACAGCTGACTTTTGATGTACACCAAAATACAAAAACATCATCCCAAAAACAAAGTTTGTTTTGCATGAATATTTATTTATTATTTTCGGAGTTAGCTCGTGCTGCAGTCTCTGTCTTCTTCTCCTGCTGTTTATCGGTACTTCTCAGACAGGGCCAGAGCCAGAGCAGCCAGGAATTTGTCCAGAGACACATGGACCTCAGGGGTGAATTTGTTGGGGAACATGGTGGCCATGACCACAAGGATGCAGTGGGAGATAATCTGTGAAAACAAGACGGTCACACAGATGTTACATACATGGACCCATCACACATGGAGGCATTATGTGCACGCTAATAACACATGGACCTGTTGCAGGTCTGGAAACCTCTCAACAGCCTAAGTTTGAGGGACACTCCGTAAACATTTCAGGCTGTTATGTTTCACTTTGGCTCTGCACCTTGAAGTTGGCAGGGTCCACACGCAGAGTGAAGGCATGCAGCTCACTGAGGCCCACAAGACCTTCTTTCAGGTCGTCGATTTTGGCCACAGCCTCTCCAACTCCCAACATCACAGTCACTCCGTGCTTCCTCGCAGCGGGAGAGTTGGGGCTCTGGTCCTTCCAGTGGGAGAAGTAAGTCTTGGTCTGCGGGTACACCACAAGCATCCTGAAAAAGACGAAGAACAAAACAGTTAGCGAGTGCATATTGAAAATTATTTTATAAGTATTGACGCAGGTAACGTCATATTTACCTGGCCACAGCATCGGTGCCGATCTCCTCCGCCTTTCCAGACACTTGAGCCCAGAAGGCTTTGACTGTGTCCTTGTCCTTAACACTGAGAGTGGTCATCTTGTCGGTTGAATGAGTGTCGCTGAATGCCGTGATCAGCCCAAACTATGAGGGTTTTTAAGCTTGTAACAAAGCATGACACACCCGGAACCTCCTCCAAGATATGCTGCACGAGGCGTGTTAGGTTGCAGCCTCCATCAGATAAAAAAAAAGAACATCTTCTCATGATGACTCTGGAGCTTCTCTGGAAGTCAAAGTTTAACCACAAATAGTCACGATATTTTCAATGTTTCATAATATACATAATAATGTTAAAGGATGGACCAGCCACTTGTATGGCCGGAAGCTTAAAGGGATTCATGTCTCTGTACTTGATCACGTGTATTATAAAAATAAATATGTATAGCATTAGTCTGTATAGAAGAAAGTTAGCTATATATATATATATATATATATATATTCTTTATTTTACTGCCTCTGCTTACCCTTTATGTCCATGTCCTACATGTTGTGAATGTGCACGTCCACATGTGATTTGGCTATCGTTTTTAATGCACGATATTTAAAGTTACAGTGACAACTTAACATTTTCAAAAACGGTTTTAAGCTCTTGTATAAGCTGTGTACATATTCTTAATATCACATCCGGGCATTTCATCTCTTGGCATCTTTATTTTCCAGCAGGACCATGAAAATGTGACTTTATCTGTTCAGCTGAGACAACTTTGAAAGAATATCAATAGAACAGCCTGTAGTCTGCACCGTCCTGACTTCTTCAGCTCAGGTGATCAGCAGTCTGCAGTTACATTTAATGATCGCTGTCCAGGGTGCTGATGCTGGGACTGACAGAGTAGTGGGAGATGTTCACTGTATTACTTTAACGACTTCCTCTGTTTTAGAGATAATCTGGGAGGAGCACATACGCCTTTCTCTTATCATTGTTCCCAAACAAATGACACAGTACTTGTCCGGCCCACGGCTCAGCCAATCGCTTGCTTGTGGGAGGGGAGCAGGGTGGCTTTAAAAGTTGCATCTGATGCCGGAGAGCTCATCTACAGACCTGCACAGGACAACTTAGAGCTGCCAAAATGGTTGAATGGACAGACTTCGAGCGCGCCACCATCCAGGACATCTTCTCTAAGTTGGAGTATGAGGTGGTGGGCCCTCAAGCTCTTGCCAGGTGAGTCTTTGACATTTTTCATCAACAACTGTGTGCTTGAGACATAATTTTTGCGAAACCCTCCACTAAATTTAATGATCAGAATTTGTGCACAATGTGTTTCAGTCAATCACAAATGTGAATGTTCTTGGTTCCAAGATCTCATCTTCTAATCTAACCCTGTAACATGTATGTGTTTCTGCAGGTGTCTGGTCGTCTACCCCTGGACTCAGAGGTATTTCGGAAACTTTGGAAACCTCTACAACGCCGCTGCGATCATGGGAAATCCCATGGTTGCAAAACACGGAACAACGATCCTGCACGGTCTGGACCGGGCTGTGAAGAACATGGACGACATCAAGAACACCTACGCCGAGCTGAGCGTGCTGCACTCCGAGAAGCTGCACGTGGACCCCGACAATTTCAAGGTAAAGTCGTGCAGCTAATGTAACTATTCATATTCCACGATGAGCAACCTTTCATGATGTTGATGTTTCCTGATGCTTGTTGTGTTGCAGCTCCTGGCTGACTGCCTGACCATTGTGGTTGCTGCTCAGATGGGGAAAGCCTTCACTGGTGAGATGCAGGCAGCTTTCCAGAAGTTCCTGGCCGTGGTGGTGACCTCCCTGGGAAGACAGTACCATTAGATCTGCAACACAAGACCTTCACATGCTGAGCATTTGTTTAAAAAGTCTTTATTTTTGTCTCAAATGCAAATAAAACAATAAGCAAACAAAAAACTCTTTGTCTGTGGTTATGTCTAAAATAAATAATATTATAGAAACACAAAAAGGAAAACAGCGAGTTTTAGTCTAAGACCTTTAGTTAAGAGAGGAACGAAGGATACAATGTAAAAATGATATTACATGCTCATAACATGAGAGTAACCTATGTTTAAAGCAGCAGTCTCTTCTGTAAGTGTTTATTAAATCACAGCAAAACTGAATATCCAACAGATTATTTAATAATAGTCATTAATATGGAAACAATACAACTACTTCTACGTCTAAATAATAATAATTTAGTTTATTTATTATATGATACCACATTGAATCACATTTTGAAACATCAGGTAATAAAAGGAAATATTCATCAACAATTTAAATAGTTTACGTGTTTGTTAAATATAATAATAGTATTACTAATATGTCACAGTGCAGGACAGGGGAGGACCCAAATGCAGAAAACAGACTAAGGTAGTAACAAAAAGTGAGCCTTTAAAAAACAAAAACGTTTTATGTATATATAAACTCTGACCCTGTCTGGGGTCATAAAGAGCAAGAAAGCCTTTTCGGACGGAGAGGTCTTGAAAGGTGCAATGATGTTATTGAAAACAGTGTTCAAAGACGAGAAGAAAGGTTCTGATGTGACCTCCTCTCTCTGATGTTACAAAGTTAGTGTTTGTACAAACAGGATATGATTTGATGATGTGACAGTTAATGATTTCCTGTTTTGTTTTTTTACAGAAGTGATAAAATAAAATAGAACTGGTGTGATTTTGAACAAAATGCTACAAATGTGCTGATTCATACAAAACTGTCAATAAAGATAATTTCAAAAATGTCAGAGATGTGATAACTCTGACTTTCAAATGTTGAAATAGATTGAGAACGTAAATAAATAGTGTTGCATGTTTAAATATATCTGTTTCCTACCATGGTAAATCATTGTTAATAATTATTGTGAGGAATAATTAACATTAATATGTGATCAGACAGTCTCTTCACGTATATGAATATTTATTATGATTATTATTATTATTAATGAGAATATTATCTACATGGAGCTAGATAGTGTGTTCCTACTCAATACTGTTAATGTATGTCATACACTATGATTACAAATAACCTTTTGTCACTTATTATGACCTTTTCACTCTAACTGTGTACTTGAATCAGTATTGTTAATACTGGTTGAAATACACGATTAATTAAATACATCTATAGACGATCAATTAAGGTGGTTAAGAAGAATTAATTAAAAAATATGTAAATGATAATCCAGAAATGTGTTTCTATGCGGTTCGATGACACATCATCATTTGAGAAAAGTATGGTGCAGTGATGCTGTTGTGTGACTGTAAATACAACATGCTCAGTTTATTCACATGAATATGATTATTCTTCTTCTTCTGTATTTGTAGTGAGGTGCGTCCAGTTACTACACACCGTAACCATGAAGTAGAATCTCCTCACAAAGACCGAACATTATAACCTTTGTTTTGTTAATTGTTTTTTGCAGGGCTGCTGTATGTGCATTAGGTTTAGCGTTGTGTACCGAATAAACACAGTAGATTTGAGGTTTTATACCCTGCACAGTGGTTTCCTCCTCTGAAAGGAACAGAAAGCGGAAAACAGGAGGGAAATATGAGAGGTGTAAAACAAAGAAATTCAACAGAATCAGATACAGAAGGAGAATTTAGATGTTTTACTTCAACAAAAGTAGTAATACCACAGAAAACATATATACTCTGTTACAAGTCCTGTATTCAAAATATCACTTTGCATTTATGTAGAGAGCAGCATTTTAATGTTGTGACAATGCTAAAGACTTATTATACTATGTATTGATGCAGTCAATAGTAATGCATCAAAATTGGTGTGAAAGTCCACTAGGTGGCACTCCAACACAATTAATTATAACTGTTGAAGGCCAATTAAATGATTCTCATATGAAATAATATCTGCCTATTTAAAAAAAAAAAACATTTTAAATGATTTATTCAGATGTATTTGCCATTAACCATTCAAATTAATAGTGTTGAATTAACAATACAACTATTTTTAAGTAGTTTTTAATATCTCAAAATACCCCCAAAAAATATTTATTTTTTTATTAATGGGCACATGTGCCAACCAACCCCAAAATCAAATTGTAGCTGATTCATACATCTATTAATTAGAAGTAACATGTTTCTAATATATCTATCTAACACTTTAATAATGCCTTTAGTCCAATGTTACCCTCACCAACAAAGTTAGTGACTTTCAGATGAATTAACACAGATGAGTGCAGGTCAAGAAAGTAAACGTTTTTGTTTCTGTGAACTTCAAATGACCAGAAATTCTGCCCTGTGTCCGAGCTCAGTCTGTGTTATTTGTGCATTTTAAAATATAACTGATATTAATTAACTAATCAGAAAGCATTACAACTACAAGTGCAGTCCTTGTGTCATAGCACCTGCTAACCAATTTGGCTTATGGTCTTCACCCAATGTTTTGAATTTTTTAAGAATAGTGCCAATATAGTCATATACCTAGTAGAGACTTTCTTTATCAAGGAATATGCATTGAGAAAACTAAAAAAATTGGTTTGGATTTCTTCATTTTTGCCACACTCTAAAAGAGTTTTGCATGACTCAAACAAACATGGCTGCTAAAGTCGATTACAGAGAACGCACGTGTGTAGTGTTTACATGCGAGTGGTATTTGTAGTGTCATGCCAAAGAGTGAGGAAAAACGATTAAACTCTTTACGATATATTGTTTTGTTCTGTCATCTGTCAAGGCCTATACAAAAAAAGGGTCACTTGATCAAAGAAGAAAGGCCTGTCCTGGGAGGTTTTGGGGGTTAGTTTTACAAATACACTGAGAACACTGAGAAGATATCTCTTGAACATGAACAGTTAGGGTTGCTCAGCGTTAGATTTTGTATTTTACATGGCAAAGGTGAGAGGTCCGTCAGACCCCTGCAGTGACGCTCAGCATCTGCTCATTCTGCCTTGGTGTTTCACGGCCCGTGTGTGACAGATGTTGTATTGTTTCACGCACGTGTCCTTTATGCTTCGCCCCCAGTGTACTGATAGTAGCGACAGTTCAGCTGGGAGCCTTGGGGCCGTGACCAATGTGAGCCGAAATCAGCGACCAGGACAGGAAACACTTTTTTTTATGAGTAACTATCTCACACAGCATGTGGATGTGGAGCTAAAATATGTAATAATATATGTTAGGATTACAAATTGGAGACATTTGGATTTGTGGACCAATAATCACGCACTTGTGGTTCTTAGCAAACCAATAACGCGTTAGCCTTAAAGATATTACTCTACTGAATGCATATTAGTCAGCCATATAAGTGCAATGTAATAGAATAGACAGTAAACTTAAACCACATAGAGCAATGTTAGCCGTGTGGCAGCCTGTAGCAGCTACTGCTTCCCCTCTCAGCGGATCCGCCCTTAAAGAATCCAGCAGCCCTTCAGATAAGCATGTGCTGCAACCTTCACCGCAGATGACCTTAACTCTACAGGCTGGCATCAAAACCAAATCCTTTCATATGAATAAAAGAAAGCCTAGATTCCAATGCATTTGGACTGCTTACACAGTAGTATATTGATTTACTGTTCAGAATTGTATTTATGTTTTATTACATTTTAGTTCATTTTACTGTCTGTGTTTTTATGTGTTTAGTTTTTTGGCTTTTCGTTCATTTCCTTGTGTTTTGAAGTTCTTTTGAAAGGTGTTATATAAATAAAGTTTTTTATTATTTTTATATTATTATTAATATATTCGCCCCTGTGTTTGTCATATATGCTCTAAGTTACAGCATTTTGATTTATACTGATTTATATTTTACTTTTGTATTGTATAGGCCTATCATATGTTGGTGATGTGCTGAAAACTATTAAAAGCTTCCATTTCGGAAAAATAAGACGTCTGTCATTAATGAGGATAAATAGCTGTACAAATCTGAGTCATAAAGGTGTTTCCATTTAATTAATCAAACGGTAAGAAAACAAAGTAATTTAGAATTTAATCCAAATTAAAAATAATGAATTAAATAATGCAACTTTAGCGTCATATTGACAAAAACAAAAGCTGCCAAATGGTATTTCCTGTTAGGCACAAATCTGCAGGTATTAAGCTCGAACACACGAGCCTATTGATTTATTGTCAATTCATATAAAGTTTTAATTTGTAACGCTTGCTCTCAGTTGTAACATCAGCACACCTATAGACTAATTCGTTCATATCACAGTGACTGTCACCTGAAATTTTCTTTTGGGATTTTTAAAAGTATGCGCACTAAATTGAATAATTTCTTGCGTTTCATAAATTGAAATTACTAGTAATAAGTAACAACTAGTCTCCATAGCCTTCGTGATAAGTTTATCTCATGCAAGCTGCAACATATCAATTGGAACCTGTCCAAATGCTGTCCAGCCTATCTTGGAGGTGGCCCAGTTGCGCCCATGCCCTGTTTCATGTATAAAATACCCTGATGCTGATCTGAGCATTCAAGCAAACAAGCATCAGGCAAGATGAGTCTCAGTACTAAGGACAAGGACACAGTCACAGCCTTCTGGGGCAAAGTGTCTTGCAAGGCCGGAGACATTGGCACCGATGCTCTGTCCAGGTAAATATGAGCCCAAACTGAATGATATAACCTGCTTCTAAAATATCTGTTCAATTGAGTCTCTTCTTACTTGCTTATTCACTAACTCACATGCATTACCCAGGATGCTGGTAGTGTACCCGCAGACCAAGACCTACTTCTCCCACTGGAAGGAGTTGGGCCCTGGATCTCCCCCGGTGCAGAAGCACGGAATGACCGTGATGAAGGGAGTTGGAGAGGCTGTGGCCAAAATCGACGACCTGACTGCAGGTCTTCTGAACCTCAGTGAGCTGCATGCCTTCACTCTGCGAGTCGACCCGGCCAACTTCAAGGTAAATGTCATCGATAATGATTAACGCATGGCAGTGGAAAGGACAGAGCAGAGGAAAAAGAAGAGAAAGGGGAGGATGTAAATCAGTGATGCACAGTAATGTTAGTTCGGTGTTCTTCTTCTGAAGATCTAATTGCTTCTCGATATGTGTTTTCATATTCACTCAGTAGGTTTGTTGCACGATCATGAAGTAAATGCCATTATCCTCTCTTCACAGATTCTGTCTCACAACATCCTTGTGGTCTTTGCAATCATGTTCCCACACGACTTCACTCCTGAGGTCCATGTGTCCATGGACAAGTTCCTGGCTGCACTGGCTCGTGCCCTGTCTGAGAAGTACCGATAAACTGCAAACAAGAACAGATGACGGACAGCGGCCTGGGCTCTAATACTCTCTGTCAGTCTGAATATGAATAAAATATCAAATGCAATTAAACTGTTTGTGTGGTGGAGTGATTTTCTCTCGTGTAGATATAGATTAAAATGGCTTCAAGTCAGGTCAAGAGAACGCATATCATCAATCCAATTTAAATTGGAATAACGCATGTCAGCGATGTTTCCACTGTAACCAATGAATAAAAGATGCAGAAGGTTTTTTCGCACAACATCTAAATACTTTATGAAGCAGGGTTAAAACATATTACAATCTTCCATAATAAATACAAAAATATTTAAAGAACGTTCACGTAAAATCAAAGAATAAGAGTTACAACATATATAGGCACTACATAAAGAGTAAAATGCCAGTATGTACTGTTCAGTGGTATTTAGATACTTTAGTCAAAGCTACAATATCACTATGCAAAAATAAGAACAGTAAAGGTCCTTCATACAAAGTTTTTATTATATGTATTATGCACTTTAGTATTCATTGTGCAGAATGGGCACTTTCAAACTGTTATATGATGATGTCTACATATAATAACAATGAACAATAATTCATAATAATTCATAATAATGAATGATAATTAATTATAACTCATAATAATTAATAATAATTAATGATAATTCATAATAATGCATAATAAATCATAATTATTCATATTAATACAAATAATAATATAATATTGAATCATCAACATATATATATATATATATATATATATATATATATATATATATATATATATATATATATATATATATATATATATATATGTATATTTTGTTGTTGTTATTTGATTAGTTTTTCTTATATGTGTGTATATAATACTTGGAGGCCTACATTGCTTGTGGTTTTCGTGCTTTATGTGAATATTTCTGTTTTAGCCCCTCTTATACTCCACTACATTTCAGAGAAATGTTATAATATTGTAATCTAATTGTAAAACACTTTATCAATATTAGAATACATAATAATTCATAATAGTCCATATTAATCAAATGAATGATAACACAATAATATAATATTGAATCATCAACATTTAAGTATAATAATTTGTTTGTTGTTATTGGCTTTTCTTATATATATATATATATATATATATATATATATATATATATATATATATATATATATATATGTGTGTGTGTATATAATACATGGAGGTGGTTTTCGTGCTTTATGTGAATATTTCTGTTTTAGCCCCTCTTATACTCCACTACATTTCAGAGAAATGTTATAATATTGTAATGTAATTGTAATACACTTTATCACTATTATAATATATCATAATGTAACACTTTGAAAATGGTCATTCTGCATGATGAGCTTACTTTTGATACTGGAGTGCATATTTGCTGGTAATGCTAATGTAGTTTTAGTTAAGTCAAAAATGTTGAATGCAGGACTTTTACTCAATCTTATTTTTACATTGTGATATTGACATTTTGAATGGCTGTAAATACTTCTTCCACCACTTAACATACATTGTGAAAAAGGTTTTCACAATATAAATTTACATTTTCCTGTTTTGACCATAAATACAGACAGTGAAAAGACATACAACTTGTTTATGCGTGTTGTTTCATTTATTTATGCCTTTGAGACATGACACAAAAGAGATTTTCAGTACACAACACAACACAATTTGCATGCTCAGTAGCATGGAAATTGTATTGGAGCTCTAATGGTACTGTCTTCCCAGGGAGGACACCACCACGGCCAGGAACTTCTGGAAAGCTGCCTGAATCTCACCAGTGAAGGCTTTCCCCATCTGAGCAGCGACCACAATGGTCAGGCAGTCAGCCAGGAGCTGCAACACAACAAGCATCAGGAAACATCAACATCATGAAAGGTTGCTCATCGTGGAAATTAAATCGTTACATTAGCTGCACGACTTTACCTTGAAATTGTCGGGGTCCACGTGCAGCTTCTCGGAGTGCAGCACGCTCAGCTCGGCGTAGGTGTTCCTGATGTCGTCCATGTTCTTCACAGCCTTGTCCAGACCGTGCAGGATCGTTATTCCGTGCTTTGCAACCTTGGGATTTCCCGTGATCGCAGCGGCGTTGTAGAGGTTTCCAAAGTTTCCGAAATACCTCTGAGTCCAGGGGTAGACGACCAGACACCTGCGGAAACAAGTAGACACATGCATAACTCGCAATTTAAAAAAATGACTCTGTTAATGAACAAATGACTTCTAAACAGAAAAAGATGTCTCACCTGGCCAGGGCTGCAGGGCCCACCACCTCATACTCTATCTTGGCGAAGACATCCTTGATGGTGGCGCGCTCGAAGTCTGTCCATTCGACCATTTTGTCAGCTCTAGATTTGTTCCACTAGTCGTGTGTTGGTCAAGAGCAGATGCAACTTTTAAAAGAACCGTTTCACTCCTCCCAAAAATATGCGATTGGAATCCAATCCAATCATTGGATGGAGTGGGCAGTGGGTTGGCCGACTATTACGGATTTGCAAAATTGATAAGGAAAGGAATAATCTGCAATGTTTAGATTGGGTCCAAAGCTGATGAAATAGATATTGTTGGTTGTGTTAAGAAAAATAATATATTCCATATGTCCTGTCAAAAGAAGATGCTGTACTAAAAACGAATAACTTGTTATGGGTTGGGTCTGATTTGATTCCATGATGCATTTCTTATGAAAATGACCAATTTTACATTTTAAATACTTTTATTTTTAATACTCTTTAACTCCACTGTAAATACATTCTAGAATATAGGCTGCAGTATTGTGATTGAACTTAATTGACATAATACAAGCTTTTTTTGGACAATATTTTCCCACTAATGTTGTAATTGGAGGCGTTCGTGGTCATTGTTCAAAAATGAATCCGTTTGTAATATTAATAAATACATTTAAAGAAAAAGTAAACGATTGGTGATATGGTTATATGGTTTACTTATTATATGATCCATACCACCGAATAAGTAATACATCCTGTGGAGGGCGCTGATACACGCTCTGACCACTGCATGATTCCACTTTACGCAACAATCTGCTCATAATGAGGATAAATAATGTTGCATGTTGAAGAATAAAGTATGAAGATGAATCATTAAAATTAGCTCCACGTTGTGCACATTTACGCACGAGACACAGCAGCGAAACTTAATTGATTATTTAAATCTTGTTTTTTTCTCAAGTATTTAAAAAAATGACTTACAAGGGAGCTTTATTCACTTACTTTTCATGACACAACTGTCAATGCATATTGTCACTGAGTCAATGCACCTCATCCCTAAATAAATTAGTTTGAGCGGACACCCCTTATGCACTTCAGTTAGCTCTGCATTCACGTAAGGATTCTGCAGCTTTTGCTGCCGATAAACATGTGCAAATAAGACAAAAACAAACTGTGCAATTCATTCTTTGAAATGTGCAATTTGATATAAATGGGTTCGGTCATCTGAAATTAATGATAACACTGCATCAAGATACTGTGTCTTGAGGGCGAGAACTTATGGAACTGTTGCCAATACACAACAAAACGAGAGCCAGCAGCCTACTAATGCTAGGTTTCTTTCATGTTTTATTTGAAGGACTTCATAAAGTCTTATCTTTTCCTTTTGAATTTTGAATTTATGATAGCCTAACGACTGAACATTAGGCCTACCAAGTCCTGGCTGGATAGGAGTAGCCTACCGTGTTTTACTGCATTATACATTTAAGAATTTGATTAAAATATTTTAAATCGCCAATCGACGCAAAGACCCTAACACAAGTATATTTTCACGTAAGAATCAGCCCTGTGACTTATCTTAATTTTGCAGCATTCTGGTTTATAAGCCTGATAAAAAAAATTACACACACTAAAGAGTTCCTATATTAAACTGATATTTACATATCATATCGACAATGAAATTAGTGGCTCTTGGAGCTCTAGCGTTACGTAGTAATGTGAAGTAAGGCCCTGATACATCTTGGGTAGGCTATATACAACAACCTACATACCTTAATCATACATACAGTATGCAGCCTACTACAATCAGCGCCAAATGCGTCATCTAGAAGATAATGTAATGTGGAAATTATTTACCTGAATGAGTTAATTATGAAGGTATTTTTTAGACCAAAACGGCCAAATACACGGATCTTAAACTTAAAGAGTAACAATGAAAATATATGACCATTTGTCAGATTCCATTATTTGTTAAAACCATATTAGGCATTTATTAACATTATTAGTGTTTAATTATGTCTGTCTATCTGTCTAATGGACTTTACTTACTAACTAGCTAACTAGCTAACTAGCTAACTAACTAACTAACTAACTAACATACAGGAGAGCACTGACTATTGTTGAAGGGGATCCTCTAGCCGTTTACTTTGTTGCAGCCGAACATCTTTCAAGGTGACACACAACAATCGCAGCAGTACATGGATGTGCGGAAGAGAGGACTTCATAGGCAGGCCTTCAAGTTAATTTCAGCTCGACTGTAATTTGTTCAGGGTCGGTGCTTGTGTGTAGCAGACATTAATACGCCTGCAACAAGCTAACCGTAACGGTTACAGCTCACAGTTGGAGCTAACGTCAAGTTAGCTAGAATGCTAACACGATGTTCAACCCTTTAGCCGGGTTACCAGATGACCGACAGTCCATGTACAGTCAGTCACAAAACGATGTGTATAAATCTGGCGATAAAACCAGCCCTATTAGCGTCATTCTGGTTAGCTCTGGCAGTCGAGGGAACAAACTACTTTTTCGATACCCTTTCCAAAGAGTGGCTGAATGTCCGTCATCTATTACAGGTAGGCGTAGCGTTAGCTAAATATGCCTTAGCCACAGTTCATCTCCTAAACTTAAACGTCTTTATTCAATACACTCAGTGCCTTCGAGGTTTCACCTCACATACACCTTTTATATAGACTGGACAACGTTACAAACATTCCCCAATATACTACAACAGCCCACCAATATATTTCACCTCAAATGTTTGCAACACTGACAGTGAGTGTAACTTCTTTCAGTATGTGTAGTCAAGGCCCACTTGTGTCCACAGTTCCCCTTTCTGAAAAACCTTTCTGTTGTCTTTGTCATGTCGTTGTGGTTGTTTGAGCTTACTGTGATTTAGATAGCTGCTTCAAAATAAGTGTTGTTTTTCGTGTTCTTATTATTTTGTCATGTTATCTGAATACAAACTAGCAGTTTGTTTGAGGTCTGACTTTTATACAACTTTCATATCAGTTAGTTTTCATGGTAACTTTGAGGTATGCCTCATATGGCAAAAATAGGTAAACACTGGAAAACTGCTCTGGCAAGTTTTGGTCACAATAGACTCAGAGAGGCGGACCATCAACAAAAAACATACTATAGCTTCATACTATACAAGAGCTTTGAGTTTACTTTACACTTCTCTGACACCCGTTTAAAATTCTGATTGTTATTTGTGGCTCTTAAGGGGGCGAAGTCTCCAATGTATTTTTCTTTTGTAATTGGCATTAATAATTATGTGAACTAATACTATTATTTCTGTCCACAAGCAAAACAACGAAGTCCATATGCTCTGAACACAACCGGGGAGGGTCTTGAAGATCAGGATGGTGATTCAAGGTATTTTATTGGTCTTCACTTAATATTACAGGGTTTATTGAAACAGTGGACACACAGCCCATTCTAACAGCAACACTTACACTCATATGGTTTGTCCTCCCTTTGCGTTAGATCTTATAATTTTTTTTTTAAACTTCATTGTATTTTTGGAGGAATTGAGTACCATGTTTATTTTTTAGCTCATGTTATTGAGCTTTATTTAACCTAATTAATACAGTGTGTCTAAATGTCCCTTGAAATTTGTCATAACACCATCTGATGTTTGAACATGCTCTTCTTATCTGATCTGGTGATGAACACAAGTCTAGAAACCTTCACTTAAGATGAATAGACAAGTTCATTCAGTTCATTGATAAACCACATCAGATTTGATCAGGATAAACATGGATGTTGGGACAAGAAGTTGTCAGTTGTAGAAAATGATACGATTACAAACAGTAATTGGCCATAGATACAAAATAATATGTTGGCAGTGCTACATAATTTCATGGTTTTACACAAAAGCTATAAAAAAGAAAGAAGATGGGCTGACTCTTTTATCCACTGAGTAAAAGAAGAAAGTGGGAAACTGCTGTACACAGGTGCAGCAGATATGACAATAGTTAAGTTGAGTAATGTTCAGATCCATCCACGCAGCATTAGATTTGTCATTAAAGTATAATAAACAAGGTTCGGCTGTTGTTTATGGTATAAACTGTGCTGGTGGTGAGCCACGTGTGAATGAATATAATTACTGCAATTAGTACAAACATGCTGCATGTGAAGAATAATATAGCCATTAATATACATTATACAATTAAGTGTAAAAACAGGAGAATTTGACAAAACAAAAATGAGCAAGTAAAGACTGAGATGTCCATTTTTGTAGTTGAATATTTCCTGCAGTTTGTTGAACACCAGCTGTGTGAGCAACAGATAAAAAGGAAATACAAATTCAGATAAAGTGGTATACTCAGAGTCTCATTGCTTTTCATTAGCACGGTTGAGCAGTCAGTCCTGACTGCCACAAGTCGTATTAAACATACAGCAGAATTTGAACTCCTCCCTCTTTGCACATTTAAAGATGTTGATATCTGTTTCTGAAAAATATATATATATATATATCCAGACAGAGAACATTTCATCCCTGTCTGTTGTTTCAAACAGCATTTATTTTTCGTCATGCTTTCGCTGTTTGGATGGTAATGCTGGTCAGTCGTTGGTTGGCAGAAATTACTTTGGTCACAGGGCTGCAAGAAGCAGATAATTGAAAGTTTTTATTTTTGAATCCATTTATTTCACTAGGCATACACTCAGTTTTTCCCTACTGACTCCACTACAAACAGGCTTTTATGTATATTCCAGTTTTGCAGATTTTCTTTATAAATGTATGACTTTAAATGACTCTTTAGAGAGATTATATTAGGATGAAGAACTGAAAACAGCTCAACAGAGCCTTATAAAAATGATTAGACTTTTTTTATTTGATCTTTTTGAGGAATGTTAAGTTTTAAGTTGCTTTATGACACTTTTAAGCTGTCTTTTAAGATCACATATCTACATTAAAGGCATACTTATTATGTTTTGAAGTAGTGTTGTATGATGTACTTATCCATACTCATCAGGAGATGGTGGTCAGCACGCCCCCCGTTTGTAGAAACAGACAGGAGTTACTTTACAGAAGCTAAGCAATGTACTGCTGTGGATGTGGTTACCAGCAAAACGTATTGAACCACCTAAACAAAATCACTATCAGTGTATGCTATATTTAAAATGTTAAGCCAAAAACCACCAGACTCCTTTGACAAAAACAGTAATTTTACCTCTCAGAACACAGGAGTCGCTGGTTTACCGCTGCCTCGATCACTTAGTGTGTTTGTGTTATTGTGTCACTTTGGTGATTTGGAACTAACCCTTTAAAACACCAGAGTCACACAATTACACAAAAAACTAACCAATCGAGGCAGCAGCAGACCAGAATCTCCCGTGTTCTGCGAGTTAAAATGACTGTTTTTGTCAAAGGAGTCTGGTGGCTTTGAAGAGATAACAGGAAAAGGCTAGTTAAAACAGTGAAAATATTCTAAATATAGCGTACACTAAAACTGATCTGGAGTTTATTAGGTGGCTAAAATATGTTTGACGTGAGCAGCAGAACATTGCTTTGCTTCCGTCCTGATACTCCTGCCTGCTTCTACAGACTGGGGGCCGAACGCCATCTACTGCAGATAATACACTGACTGACGGATAAGTACCTCAGACGACCCCACTTCTAAACATGCAAACTATCCCTTTAACTGACATGTTTCAACATTAATGAAATGAAGTCTCACTCAGGGTGAACTGGTAATTAGCTTGAATCAACATGCGACCAGCATTTTCACATCACAGTATCACATGTTTGTTCGGGTTGTTTTGATGTCCATTTTATGCATTCAGCCCAACTGTGTGTTGCATTTTCCCTTTTGTTTGCTTTTTTCTTCTTTTTTATGGCCCAATTCCCATTTCAGAGAACAATCTCCACTAACTGACGAACAGTTGGTAGCAGGGTAAGACCAAATCATTCTAAACCACCTTTCCTTCGCTTAGATCACCCCTGTCTTTTTTTTTTACCCCCTTCTTTCTTATTTTGTGTCCTATGAGGATCCCCAACCCTAATCTCAGTAAAATCCTTGTAAATTATTAGTAGCAGATCCAGTGAATAAGTGCTAATAACTGGTAATTCAGTATTTCAGTTTTTCTTTCCTTTGTACTCCATCACCTTTTATAAAATAAAATAAAAAGTTTAAAACTGTAATTAAAGTTTTAATTCACATTGAACACATTAACTCTAGTATGTAGACTCAGCATTGTGGAACACAATATAAATCAAATGCAAACTACAATAAAGCAACTACGACCCTTTCTTTTCAAATTGTGTTGGTGAGGTAAGTCTATAGTGTGTTTAATTTGTTTCTGGAAGTCAAAGCCTTGATTTTATCCCTTTGATTGCAGCATGAGTTACTTCAGTCAAACCAGCATGTGTCTTTCACATTCTTCATTCGTACAGCGACGTCACTGTTTCTGCAAGGCGGCTTCTTCCTCTTTTCTCCTCTCCAGTAGCCACACAAGCTTTTTTATTTACACTGTCACTGTTGAAATACATTACAGGCAGATGCATCTGATTAACGCAACCCCTCTTATAGATAGGAATGTGAAAAATGTCAAACAAACAGCTAATTTAGACTTTTTTACTCGTCCCAGCTGTTTCTAAGCTGTGACTTCTCATCCCACCCCGCACACCATTCTTATTGAGTCTGTTCTTCCTTCTTTAAGGTTCTCTGACATCATCCTCGCCACCATCCTGGCCACCAAATCTGATATATGTGGAAAGAAGTTTGAACTGAAGATAGACAATGTTCGATTTGTGGGTCACCCTACTCTCCTTCAGCATCCTCCCATCATTCAGGTAAGGACCAACACGGGTCCCACTGAAGTCAGTCTTGATTTGAACTAAACAAGATGTTTTGCAATTTTAATCTGCAAGTTAGCTTGTTACCACTGTTCAGAAAAGCACCATTTTTGTCTCTCCTTCTCATGTGGAAGATAAATTGATTGGAGATGCATATTTTAAGAGCAAAACAAATTTAATGTGATATGTTGTCTGGAGAATCACCACATTAAAGAGTTTTAGAAACTAGTTGCAGCCATTTGTGATGTGTATTTTGCAATATCTTTTATTATAAACTATTAGACACAAAGCATGGGACAATATGAACATTTCATGTCATGATTATCCTGCCCAAAATCATTGTAAAAATGCTTAAAACTCTTAAAATGACACAAAAACATCCTGTAATCACTTTACCTTACATTGTGTTATGAAATATTTGTGTTGCATCACAGATGGGACACGCACATCGTTTTAGTGAACATTCTTTTAGTGAACATTCTTTTAGTGAACATTCTTTTAGTCAACATTCTTTTAGTCAACATTCTTTTAGTCAACATTCTTTTAGTGAACGTTCTTTTAGTCAACATTCTTTTAGTGAACGTTCCTTTAGTCAACATCCTTTTAGTTGAACATTTCTTTTAGTCAACATTCTTTTAGTGAACATTCTTTTAGTCAACAGTCTTTTAGGTGAACATTCTTTTTAGTCAAACATTCTTTAGTGTCAACATTCTTTTAGTCAAGTCCACATTCTTTTAGTCACACAGTTCTTTTAGTAAACATTCCTTTTAGTCATGTTCTTTAGTCAACATTCTTTTAGTCAACATTCTTTTAGTCAACATTCTTTAGGATTCTTTTAGTCACATTCTTTAAGTCAAATCATTCTTACGTAGTCCAACATTCGTTTAGTGACGTTCTTTTAGTCAACATTCTTCTTAGTCAAACATTCTTTTAGTGAACATTCTTTAGTCAACATTCTTTTTAGTCAACATTCTTTTAGTGAACATTCTTTTAGTGAACGTTCTTTTAGTCAACATTCTTTTAGTGAACATTCTTTTAGTCAACATTCTTTTAGTCAACATTCTTTTTAGTCAACATTCTTTTAGTGAACATTCTTTTAGTGAACATTCTTTTAGTCAACATTCTTTTAGTCAACATTCTTTTAGTCAACATTCTTTTTAGTCAACATTCTTTTAGTGAACGTTCTTTTAGTCAACATTCTTTTAGTCAACATTCTTTTAGTCAACATTCTTTTAGTGAACGTTCTTTTAGTCAACATTCTTTTAGTCAACATTCTTTTAGTGAACATTCTTTTAGTGAACGTTCTTTTAGTCAACATTCTTTTAGTCAACATTCTTTTAGTGAACGTTCTTTTAGTCAACATTCTTTTAGTCAACATTCTTTTAGTGAACATTCTTTTAGTGAACGTTCTTTTAGTCAACATTCTTTTAGTCAACATTCTTTTAGTGAACATTCTTTTAGTGAACGTTCTTTTAGTGAACGTTCTTTTAGTCAACATTCTTTTAGTCAACATTCTTTTAGTGAACGTTCTTTTAGTCAACATTCTTTTTAGTCAACATTCTTTTAGTCAACATTCTTTTAGTGAACATTCTTTTAGTCAACATTCTTTTAGTCAACATTCTTTTAGTGAACGTTCTTTTAGTCAACATTCTTTTTAGTCAACGTTCTTTTAGTCAACGTTCTTTTAGTCAACGTTCTTTAGTGAACGTTCTTTTAGTGAACGTTCTTTTAGTCAACATTCTTTTTAGTCAACATTCTTTTAGTGAACGTTCTTTTAGTGAACATTCTTTTAGTGAACATTCTTTTAGTCAACATTCTTTTAGTCAACATTCTTTTAGTCAACATTCTTTTTAGTGAACATTCTTTTTAGTGAACATTCTTTTAGTGAACGTTCTTTTTAGTCAACATTCTTTTAGTCAACATTCTTTTAGTGAACGTTCTTTTAGTCAACATTCTTTTAGTCAACATTCTTTTAGTGAACATTCTTTTAGTGAACGTTCTTTTAGTGAACATTCTTTTAGTGAACGTTCTTTTAGTGAACGTTCTTTTAGTCAACATTCTTTTAGTCAACATTCTTTTAGTGAACGTTCTTTTAGTCAACATTCTTTTTAGTCAACATTCTTTTAGTCAACATTCTTTTAGTGAACATTCTTTTAGTCAACATTCTTTTAGTCAACATTCTTTTAGTGAACGTTCTTTTAGTCAACATTCTTTTTAGTCAACGTTCTTTTAGTCAACGTTCTTTTAGTCAACGTTCTTTTAGTGAACGTTCTTTTAGTGAACGTTCTTTTAGTCAACATTCTTTTTAGTCAACATTCTTTTAGTGAACGTTCTTTTAGTGAACATTCTTTTAGTGAACATTCTTTTAGTCAACATTCTTTTAGTCAACATTCTTTTAGTCAACATTCTTTTTAGTGAACATTCTTTTTAGTGAACATTCTTTTAGTGAACGTTCTTTTTAGTCAACATTCTTTTAGTCAACATTCTTTTAGTGAACGTTCTTTTAGTCAACATTCTTTTAGTCAACATTCTTTTAGTCAACATTCTTTTAGTCAACATTCTTTTAGTGAACGTTCTTTTAGTCAACATTCTTTTAGTCAACATTCTTTTAGTCAACATTCTTTTAGTGAACGTTCTTTTAGTCAACATTCTTTTAGTCAACATTCTTTTAGTCAACATTCTTTTAGTCAACATTCTTTTAGTGAACATTCTTTTAGTGAACATTCTTTTAGTGAACATTCTTTTAGTGAACATTCTTTTAGTCAACATTCTTTTAGTCAACATTCTTTTTAGTCAACATTCTTTTAGTGAACGTTCTTTTAGTGAACATTCTTTTAGTGAACATTCTTTTTAGTGAACATTCTTTTTAGTGAACATTCTTTTAGTGAACGTTCTTTTTAGTCAACATTCTTTTAGTGAACATCCTTTTAGTCAACATTCTTTTAGTGAACGTTCTTTTAGTCAACATTCTTTTAGTCAACATTCTTTTAGTGAACGTTCTTTTAGTCAACATTCTTTTAGTGAACGTTCTTTTAGTGAACATTCTTTTAGTCAACATTCTTTTAGTGAACATCCTTTTAGTCAACATTCTTTTAGTGAACGTTCTTTTAGTCAACATTCTTTTAGTCAACATTCTTTTAGTCAACATTCTTTTAGTCAACATTCTTTTAGTGAACGTTCTTTTAGTCAACATTCTTTTAGTCAACATTCTTTTAGTCAACATTCTTTTAGTCAACATTCTTTTAGTCAACATTCTTTTAGTGAACGTTCTTTTAGTCAACATTCTTTTAGTCAACATTCTTTTAGTCAACATTCTTTTAGTCAACATTCTTTTAGTCAACGTTCTTTTAGTGAACATTCTTTTTAGTGAACGTTCTTTTAGTGAACGTTCTTTTAGTGAACATTCTTTTAGTGAACATTCTTTTTAGTGAACATTCTTTTAGTGAACATTCTTTTAGTGAACAATTATTTGTCATAGTCCAAATACGTCCAACTTTTCCACAGCGGTGTTGTAGCTGACGTATACATAACGAATACATAACAAATTATTATACGTATCAAACATTGATAGCTTATCACTTATTTAAAACGTATCAGAGCGTCTGGACAACGGAGCTGGAAAAGTGCCATTTGGTTCATGTCATGCTGATGCTGGAGAACGGCTAGAATGCTGAACGCTAGCTGTACTGTAGAAACACGTTTAATAAGTTACTCCGTCGTCAGGCATAATCTTAACATAGGGTAGGAATAGGGTATCCACTCGTTATCAATACATTGGCTGTAGGATTCACCGTCAGACGACGTAGCCTATATCTAACGTACCTCTAACGTACTCACGTAGGTAAGTATTTACGTACTATATTTACGTAGGTAAGTATTTACGTACTATATTTACGTAGGTAAGTATTACGTACTATATTTACGTAGGTAAGTATTCACGTACGTATTCCGTATTCACGTATGTCTAACGTAACGTAACGTCTGCATATCTTATGAAGCACACGTTGGGTACGTCTGGTAATTTTGAACATGCTCAAAACATCAGCGTTCAACAACGCACCCCAGCGTAACACAGTGAGCTCTTGACGAATACTACTTATACCTTACCTTATATCTACGTACACCAGCGTGTTGCCAATATCTTGTATACGCCATATTGTTGTATATCTTATGCATTCATTGGGTATTTGTCTGATACATTTTGTATAAGTAAGTGATACTCTATCAATAGGTTAGACATGCATATCTGTATGCGTTCACTTTTCCGATCCGATCCGATGAAAAGTTGGACGTATTTGGACTCTGACCAATTTTCATATACGCCAGCATACGTTTCTGCCATACGGATATGTGTGACAGGGCCTTTAGTCTTGTTCGTTCATGATCATTCCTGTATTAATAGCAGAGGGCTGAGACATTATGTTTCGGGTCGTCCGTCTCATTCTCGTAACGAGATATCTCAGGAAGGCATCCACTTTGATGAAAGATGAATTCATTAGATTTTTTGCGATAATTGTAGTTTAAATCAGGCTCTATTTTCCTATTCTCTACGGTGATAACAACCTAAAAAGGTTGATATTCACGATTATCCCTAAAACGAAAATTCACAGAGGACTCATTATCTTGTGAGCCTGTATGTGTGTTATACGGGCAACATGTTCTCCTGGAGACAACTATTGTAGCTGAAACTACCACAGAATAGGTTTTGAGTTCTTTGCCAGGTGTTGTGAGTATTTTTCATCAGATCCGCCGTCCTATATCGTCCCTATTAGACACCTGGGATTAATAATATCAATTAAAAGGTGCCATCTTGATTTCTATTAACATTA
Organism: Cottoperca gobio; assembly: GCF_900634415.1. Lineage (NCBI taxonomy): Eukaryota > Metazoa > Chordata > Actinopteri > Perciformes > Bovichtidae > Cottoperca > Cottoperca gobio. The sequence goes on along the minus strand of NC_041362.1, from coordinate 6,467,181 downwards.
TTATTTTAACATCGATGTGTCTTGCCATCTGACATGGATGAGACCATAAGGCCTTTCACCATGACCCTCTAACTTCAGCTGCGCCCCCTACTGACGGTTTCTTTGTCTGACGATTCACTGCCCATGTTTCCAAGATGAAGGCATTTAAAAGGAAATATGAGAGGATAACTACTTGTAAAAAAACAATGCAATCAAATACAAATATTCTCTTGTAAGTGGAAACAACAGGAACAACTAACAATATACTGTAATTCAATACAACAACACCTACTGTACATGACTTGTAAATGTCCATGTACAGGCTCAACTAAAACATTTCAGGTTTGACGCAGGTTGATTTATTGCAGAGCTATTATACTCTGTTGCGTAACATTGTGCTAGTGCAGCTTTTATTGTGTTATACTTGGGAATTGAACTGCTTCTTTAAATTAAGTTGATATTTTATAAATCTACACGCTGTAAGTTTACATTTTATTTAGTTTTTGTAAACATGTTTTCTTCATGCATCTTGTGTGTCCGGGCAGGTTTCAAAGACAGATCCTTCACCGAAGAGAGAAATGCCGACGATGATCCTGTTTAATGTGGTGTTTGCACTGAGGGTATGAAAAGACTTCTTATCGTTTAGATTTTAAATTGTAATTGTTTAGCTTTTTGCTCTACCAGTTGAAATAAGGTGTGCATATATGTTAATATTAACACTTATTTAAACTGGTAGAGCATATTTTTAATTATGGCACACAAATATGTCAGCAGGGTGAGGGTGGGGCAAATACAGTATATTTTGTGTTCTGTTAATCTGTGTTTCCTGTGAATGGGAGGGGTGTGTGTGAGTGATAATATTCCTGTATACTCTATCTGTGAGCGCATGGGATCTCAAAAAGATGGGGCCAATGTGCTTAATCATGCTGCCCAACAAGGCACAGCCTGTTCCTGCCCATGCTGAGTCACTGTACCCAGTAAGTCAGTACAGTACAGCTGAGATGGTGAGATGAAGTGCAGAGTCATGTTTTGTCAATGATATCTGCCCAGAAACTGCTGTATTTACCCGTATGGTAGTCTATGTAGATATATTTTTATTTTATATTCATAACGGGGTCATTTTTGTGTATTTTATAATTAATTGCACAAGATGTTATTCAAATTACAATAGATTCACAATTAAAATTGTATGCCAGTAAATGATTTCATATTATTCTACATTCATACAGATTAGATTTGTTTCTTATTTTTATATCTACTTAGCAATACCAAGAGATGTTGTAGGTCATTGATCACTCTTTTTATATATTTTGTCTAAACTCAAACCCAAAAAGAATAGAATATAATAAATACTTCTCAGTGTAATGCAACACAACACTTCTAAATGAGAAATGAGGCAAAAACCTTTCAAACACAGTTTTTGCATGATTGTTATATTGGATTGCATTACAAGTTATGATTGAACAGGTGAAACTAATAAACTCTTCACTCTGTCGATTGACATTGGATTAATAATTTGAAAACATAAAAATGATAAGCATTTAGTATTAAACATACACTTCTAAATGTAGAATATCATTTGAATTATGTGTTACATTCCTATCTTTTCATTCATCTCTTAGTGATTTTTACAGAAAGGAGCTTAAAAGTCATTTAAATATTAAACGCTTGATACGCGTTTGACAGTTTAATAAACTGGTAATGTTTACTGAGCTACAAATGAAAGGAATTGATAATCACTTACAGTTAGACATTCTTTTTTAATTCTTAAATGTTCTATTTCATATGACAACCTACAGTATTATACACTATTTCAATAAGATCAACTCATATTTAAGATGATACCTGTGACTTTGTTTTAGTGTTTCTCCTTACAAGAATACATTTACATAATATATGTTTACAAATATGCAAATTAGTTGTTAACAGATGTTAAAAAAAGAAGAAAGAAATATGTAACCACTGAGTAAATTGTATCCCTCTCATCTTTTGCCGCTACAGGCGAACGCTGACCCGTCCGTCATCAGCTGCATGCATAACTTGTCGCGCCGCATCGCCATCTCCCTGCAGCACGAGGAGCGGCGCTGCCAGTACCTGACCAGAGAGGCCAAACTGATGCTGGCCGTCCAGGATGAGATTACCACCATGACTGAGAGTGAGATTCACACAATGTGCTGCTCCGGCTCAGTCAATAATCTATAGAATTCATAGATATAATATATAAAAGATATATATAAGATATAAAACATTGTAGCTTGTTAGTATAGTGATGTTGTGATGATGTTAAGGCTGCAAATTATGATTCTTTTCATTATCGATTAATCTTCTGATTTTCTTCCCGATTAATCGTTAGGTCTATAAAATATCAGAAAATATAGAAAGATGTCCGTCCCAGTTTATTAAATTCGAGGTTGATTTATTTAAATGTATTTTTCGTCAGTCCAAAGCACAAATATATTTAGTTTAATATGATATTAAAGCAGAGAAAAGCAGGAAATATCCGTATTTGAGAGGCATTTTCTGCTATTTTTGTATAAAAACAAATGAATCGGTTATCAAAATAGTTGGCGATTGTTTTACACTCTTTGTTGCAGATATAGATAGTGTATTATAGTTGAGATTTTAAAATATATTTTCACAGTCTTCTATGTTTTTCCTGATTGAAGCGGATGGAAGCCCCCAGTCCCCATTTAGGCAAATTCTTCCCAAATGTAAACTCGCCCGGGACCTGAAGGAGGCTTATGACAGGTGTGTGAATAAGCACATTGTTATTCCTCCCCTTTCTTACCATGCAGAATGTACGTATATTGTTCATACAGCTGACTCTAAATATTCATGTCTTTGCAGCCTTTGTACAACTGGCGTGGTGCGAATACATATTAACAACTGGCTCGAGGTGAGCTTCTGTTTACCGCACAAGATCCACCGGATTGACGGCAACCATATCCCCCCTGAGGCGTTAGAGCGCAGCCTCAAGGCTATAAGGTTTGTTTTTCACTTGTTATGTGCATAATAAAAAGTTTCTACACTCTTCTATGTGTGTTGAAACTTTTTTCAAATATCACTTCTGGCAACACGTCAATCAGCCGTTGTGGAGTGTGACTGCAAATGGCCTATCATAACTAACCACAGATACTCCACCCAAACTCCTCCTTCTCAGAGCATAAACACACGTAGGCAGTGTTATTACCCAGAAAGAACTTTTTAATGCATTATTGAAAATTATATTTTGAAATTGCCAAATGTTAATTTACTATATAATAAATCTATAACATTTACTATTAGCTGCAAATATTGTTTCTTCTTTTCTGCCCACACATGCAACATCTCTTGGGAGTAAAGGAAACATGTGACTGTCTCCTATTTACTCTTATTTCTATATTGTGCATTTATAATATACTTAATTCTGAGTGGAACCTTAATGCAGCATAGTGTTCATTTGTTCATTTGACTTCACTGCAAGTCATGCGAAACTGTTACACTCCTTTTAAATCTGTGTTGTTAGATGCACTGTTGACACTCAACAGGTCGACTTGGTCTCAGATCTTTGAAACTAAGAGTCTAATCCCCCATCAGTTATATTTAAGGAGAATTGTGTGTTTAACAGCTGATTATTTTATGAGCTTCAGTACTGACCTACTATTCAAAGCATCTAAAGAGTGCATACAGTTTTCTGTGGACCATACTGCCACCTATTGTTACTTCAGCATACTTACATCTTCTACCTGGCACTTTATGTCTGTCTTTTGAAGCTGCAAAGGTGAAATTAGTACAAGTCATGAGATCTTGACAGCTCTGCAGAAAGATTATTGTACTTTTAATTATTCAGAGTGTTCAGTTTGTGCTCTCAGACCCTCAGTCGTACAGACTGTCACTGAAGCTGATTCCCTCAGGCTTCTATTGAAGGAGCAGTGTTGACCTCTAAAGAGGAGGTCTGTTGACTCAGAGGGCTGCATCATATGTTGTTTCTGTCCTTCAGGCCCTATCATGCCCTGCTGCTGCTGGAAAGTGAGAAGGCACTGCTGAGCCAGCTTCCTTTGGACTGCTCGCCTGCGATGGTGCGTCTCATCAAAACCTGCTCAGCGGTGAAAAACCTGCAGCAGCTCGCACAGGATGCTGACCTGGCCTTACTTCAGGTGGAGAACACTCACACCGCCTGCATCACCACTGACACCAGATGTCATTTTCTGATCTCAAAAGGCATTTATCTTAAAATTGAATACGCTTCTCCTAATTAAAAAAATATGTATAACTACAAACAATTATTACGCTCATTCACAAATTAAATGTTTGGTGATTGTTTGATATTTCGAAACCGTTTGGAGAATGAAAGATCATGATCCCTTTAGCTGTATGTAGCACTTGAACAAAACTATTAAAAATAGAAAAAGGTGCAAAATGTGCAACAATGGGAGTAATATCTTACTAAAGAAATAAATATGAGTAGAAGCTGTTTACCCAGAGACCTGTTGATGGTGTCTTACTGCCATCTAGTGGACAATACATGTATATTCAAAGAAAATGTGCGACCACCAGTACAAGAAGTTTTTATATCTTTCAACTGCAAAACATTTTGTTGTTTGGATCGACTTATTATTAATTCTCCCTCTCAGATCTTTCAAATTGCCGCTCACTTGGTTTATTGGGGCAAAGCGATCATCATCTTCCCACTGTGTGAGAACAACGTCTACATGCTGTCTCCTCATGCCAACATCTGCCTGTGAGTGTTCATGATGGGATGTACTACTGTAGAGCTAATGGACCATGATATTGCTCAGCACCCACACATGCCATTGCCTCATATACTTAGGTCTGAAAAACAAATCTTTATTGTTATTAAGTCCAGTTTTCTACTTGTTAAATCACCTCAAAATGTGTTATGAAATCACTGGATTGGGCCACTGGCAGCACTTGTAATTGTCTTCTATACACATAAAACTTTAAATAGCCTTTCCTTTACCACATTGTGGAACATTAATTAAAAAGCAGCTGTGTTAATGGAAAAGCTTGCTGTTGTAGAATAATGTCTGCCTTCTCTCCCTGGATAGATACTCAACATTGGCTGAGCAGTTTGCTCAGCAGTTTCCTGGTCATGATCTGCCCTCCATGTTAGCCAAGTTCTCACTGCCTGTCTCTCTGGCCGAGTTCAGAAACCCCCTGGAAGCTCCCACACAGGAGGTAGGACTATTGTACGATAATAGAAACATAAATACCCGTCCACACTGGAACACACACAGACTACACAGATATTAAGATAGCCAATAATGAATATCAAGCCCGACAAAAATAAAATAAATGGTATATAATGAATGACAATTTCATTACAGAAAGAACATAAACATTTCTTCTTCTTGGAAACAACTTTAATGTATGAAACAATTACAAAATGTTTAGATTGAAGAATAATTGCCTTTAACATTGTAAACAAAAACACAAGACATTTTTGTACGAAGAAAACAAAAGTGAAAGTGTAGTTCTCTGGTAAATCCCTGTGACATATAGAACAGTCGTGTAAATGCAGGTACAGCATTGTATGAGCAGAACCATCTGCTGTTCTCCTCCGACCCATCTGGTTTTGGCATCGCTGCTCGAGCGTCGGCGCTGAATTATAAATGGAAAAGGGACATCAGCTCCAGCGTCTGCAGTCTCCATTTTTCATGAGAACAAGATCAGAGCCAGGGCTCTTTATTTTGACTCTATTTTGAGCTTGTGTGGTACCTGTGGCTGGTTTAAAACATTTGACCTGGTTCGGGACATCAGCTTCACTTGTTCAGTGTTTCTCCTGTGCTCTGCTCCTGACCAGGCTCAGCTGATCCAGATGGTGGTGTGGATGCTTCAGCGTCGCCTCCTGATCCAGCTGCACACTTACGTCTGCCTGTTGGTACCGCCCAGCGAGGATGAGCCCGGGTTGAGGGATGAAGACCCTCCACTAGCTGCCCGAGTAGGAGGCCGCAGTCTCAGCACCCCGAGCGCTCTCAGCTTCGGTTCCCCAAGTATGTCCTCTCTCATCTCCCTCCTCGGCCCAACTCTCAGTGGTATAACATGGCGATATATAATCAACGATAATATGTCTGCTTCCTGTGTATAGCCAGCAGTGATGATATGACCCTCACCAGTCCCAGCATGGACAACTCCAGTGCAGAGCTACTACCTGGTGGGGACTCCCCGCTCAACAAGAGGATGACAGAGACACTGCTTGCCAGCCTGTCGGAGCACGAGAGGCAGGTTATTCTTAACATCCCTGCTGCACAAAATCCAGAGGATCTGCGGATGTTTGCCAGGTAATTAAGCCAAAAGTCTAGTTATGTTCTTTACTGGTAGTAAATCAATTGTTTCTTATTGTTCTGCTTTTAGACAGTTAGATTAAAGGCACCTTTACGGTGTGCGTTGTTGTGCTGTCTGAGACAATCATGAGAGAAATCTTAAGTCGTCAATCAATTTGATATTGAACAGATTTCGACCAAGATTTTATTCTACCCATCTCACACATACATGCAATAAACAATCGCTGTTGTCATACAGTCTAAAAGCGACAGATGGGATACGTTTTAGTTAGGATTAGTGAGGAGATATTTGTGCATTAGTTCTTTGTAAGTGCTTTTAATTGCATTTACAGAATATTAGGAAATGTAATTATAAATATTGGCTGGAGAGTTGAGATCATTTGCCAGTTGTTAGTGCTGTGCATGTTCCAAACAGGAAATGTCTAGAAATCTTCCTAATCCGGTATCCAGTGTTGTGTGCCATCTACTGCACAGCAAGAAAGCAGTCCCGTCTCATGGTTGATTTACGCCGCTAATGATTCAATACAACTCTTTTCTGCCTGTCATGTTGACTGCTTCCAGGCTGCTGCACTATTTCCGGGGACATCACCACCTGGAAGAGATTATGTACAATGAGAACATGAGGCGCTCGCAGCTCAAGACGCTGTTTGACAAGTTCCGCAGTGTCCTTGTGGTGACCAACCATGAGGATCCTATTATTTCAATCTTTCAGTCACCCATGGAGTAGTGGCACAGAGACAGTATCAGCTCTCACCAACTGGAAAAGACGTCAGTTTGAGAGCCGTTAATAGCCTGCTGTGCTCACAGCGAAGTGCTCTTACACAACAGTGTTGTTTTAAAGTGTGTAGATTTACAAAATTGTGTTTCCTTTATGAGCCAAATGTTTGTTTACAATATTAAATTATTTTGTACATACCAGAAATGCCTCAACCTTGTAGTGGTGGCTTCACTTCACTGTTCCAGATGTGTTAGAGAAGCTGTACTGACCACAGAGGGTCACACTGAGTAATGATCATTCCAGACCTCCAGCTACCTCTCCTCAGCTATCCCAGAGGTGAGGAGAGAAAAGCGGCAAGAAAGGAAAGACTCAACATCAGACGGGCAGCTTCTGCTTTGAGAGAAGCGGAGCGCTCCAAACATCTGTGAAATCACTGAGAGGAGAATTTCCAAAGTATGAATGTTTATTAAAAAACAGATTGACCTGCACAAAGAAGACTCATGAGTGAGTAAAGGTACATTAACGCACTGATACATTGAGTCTTACTCGAGCTGATGTAATTCTAATATAATAGTTACAACATCAGTACCATGAATACATGTTGTGTAGTATAAGTAGACGTTCACCCAGTCATGTAGGTTATTCCACCATGTTGACTTTCTGCTTAAGTTTTTTTGGTGAAGTCCACAAAAGGAACAGATGGCAGGAGTTTCAGGAATATTCCTGTTACGTCCTTTTGACATTGTGCCGTCCAGAGTCAGACTGCACATCTGAGGGACCTTAATTGTTCATTACATTTCCAGACTGTCTTTCTGCCTCTTTGTTCACTACGCTAACACAGGGGTGCCCACGAAGATAAAACCGCCAGGGCTTCTTGGCCCACTCCCCGTGGGACTCGATCCCAATGCGTGGCGCTGATACTATATTGTGGGGTTCTGCTGGATTTGTGCTGCCGTCCTTCTCCAGCCACACCTCCGGGTCTGAGGCGAGGTCTCGACGGTCAAAAGAGCGTGGTATATTTAGAGCCTGGCACAGCTTCGAAGGCCCGTTGCAGAGCTCTTTGTCCTTCAGTTGTCGGGCTCCCTCTTTGCGTCTGGCCGCCCTCAGCTGCCTCATGACGGGCTGACCCTGCAGGGGCTCGAGGGAGCGCAGCAGCACGGCAGCACCCTCCCCTGGAAATACAGCACACAATATGCATCAGTCAGCAAGGCTCCACCCGGTCTCCTTCCTCTCGCCCTTTACCCACTGATGATTAAAAAAAACAATACTGTACTGGTTTAATTTTGAATTAATGATAAATACTTGGAGGAAGGCAGTTCAAACAATATTTCTTCTGTGTCTATGCACCAGTAGGCAACATGGCATAATGAACACCTTTGTGGGCAATGCTTTTACCTTCACTAGACACGTTCATACAGAGGTAGATGCCATAGATTGGATACACATAGATCGTGCCAGGCTTCATGAACATGGCTTTGTTCCTCTCAGTGCGTTTGCCTCCTGCTGAGTGTGAAGCTTTGTCCTCCCCTCCAAGGTAAGCTTCAGTTTCCACTATCCTCCCTCGCAGCTCAGTGCCATCCGCACACCGGCGGACCAACACCTGCAGGGACAAGACAGATTATGTTTAATTATGATCAACAGATTAATTGGAAACAATTTTGACATATAAAATTACAAAATATACATTGTACAGCACTTTTCAAAGCCTAATTACAAAGTGCTTCACAACAGAAAAAACATTAAGCATTGTAAAAAGAATAAAAGTAACAAACTAAAATAAAGTATACGATAAGATATAAAACAATAGCATTGATTAAGATTATTAGACATGAACAAAAAGGAATTAATTGAGTAAATGCATTTTAAAAGTGTGTTTTTAAAACAATCCAAAATGGCTAAACGGCTGGGCATGTTTCAGTACTTGCACACACTTTAATTAAAGACCAAATTATTTATCGATTAAGCATGAAAGTAATATTTAGTTGCAGTCCTACACTTAAGAAAAACTGGATGCTTTTCAGATTTTACAAGTTTGTATCTGAGTGTAATACAATGCTGCAGTGTTACAAAGAGACTGAACCGACAGGTTACTTAATGAAGCTCCTGCATGAAATACAAAGTAACCACAGCTGGTCTTGTCTCAGGTCCTTATAGCGTTGATAGATTGACATGTTGAAAGACTGGACAAAAGATGTCCACAGTACAGAGCATGATATGTCTTTCAGAAAGCATCCTTACAAACTGAATGGGTCGCATTACCTTGCCGATGAATGCTTTGGCCAAACTGATGCAGGGTTGTTTGAACACATCCTCCCCCAGTCTGTGCTGCAGGTCATTGGTGAAATAGTGGCTGTGCTCCGTCTCAGCACTTTGAGCATTTTCAAATGTCTTCTTCAGCTTGGCAGGTGAAACATTTAGTGTCAAATCGGTCCGGTTTTGATGTTTATTTACTGCTGTTTCATGTGTCAATGGTAGCATCTTTCTTTTTCTAGCTGCCATCATAAAACGTTTCAGCGAAACCCTTAAAACAATAACACCTTTACGACAGCCCCACTGTCTCTTACGTAATGTCTGCAACACTTTTATATACCATTTAAAGCCTTGACCTCATCATTTATTTGAGTCTTAAAGTAGATAAATGCTAACGCTACCATACCGGAAGTAAACAATTGTTTTGTTTCTCTTAAAGGGACCGCGCACCATTTCGGGCTGACGGACGTTACTGTAAATCTCTGTTTAACTATTGATTGTGTTGTGATTTAGTGTTTCCTGTTAAGTGTGTCTTCCAAGCCTGCAAGGAGGAATGCCAATCATCTATTTTTGTCCCACAAAATAATCAAACGTGACTTTGCCACCCAACGTTTTCTTTCCTGGTACACATGACAGACACATTTGCTGATAGGTAAACCCCCTACACTAGCCTTTTTCCTGCTGCTGTCTTATCTTTTCAGCCTCATTGGAAAACACTCCGCTCTAATATGAAGATATAAATAGAGCTGGTGGGATCTTGCCTGCCTGTGCCCAGGAAGTGGATGGCGCCAGTTTGGCTCCAGGCTTTGTGGGTCCATGTGGCTTTCTGGAAGACTAACAGTGTGTGACATGGTGCTATGCCACAGACTACAACATTATCAGGAAAGTTTGCGGTGCTGTTGTTTTGAAGCACTGCACTTACACTTTAGCTCATCACTGCATGCATTGAGTGATATAAGCTGATAGATAGATGGGTAAGTGGAGAGAGGGTGAATGGAAATGAATTACTTGCGTCATTGGAATTGTTTAAGAAATACAATTATAAGATTTTGTTCATTTTTGTCATCTTTTAAATGTTTATCTACAATCTTCTTAATTGTGCTTGTGTTTATTGCCATGTTTAGATGCAAATTACTAAACTTTTGTGCAGATTATGCACAGATTTAAAATGTCCAGTGTGTAAAATCTTCCTCAAGACATCCTGTAAAGCTTTTTTGTTTTTGCAGATATTTATCCTTATGTGGCGTACCTTTTTCTTAAACTCTTCCGCTTGTAAACACCTGCTGGTCTGCTGGGAGATGGCTTTGTTCCACATTGCAGGTGTTAATACTGTCAGTTTCTGCTGCAGCTTTACACATAGCATAGATTCACAATGTCCTTCTATATATTGTGGGTATTTTCTTAGATCTGATGTTCATCAGACTTGTTTTTCTGCCTGCTGGACTCAACTTTGGCAATGTTCTTCTGCAGATCCTCCTGAGCTTTCTACAGCTGCAGCATGAGCTCTGACACATCCCTGTCTTTACTCTGGAAAGCCTTTGTGCTTTGACTAGGAGCCTTCTCCTGTCCTCCTGCAGCTGGGTTGGTGCTTTGCTGCTTTAGCTTCTCGTTCACCTCGTCTACAATAATCCTATCTGGAAGAAGTAGTCTGTTAGTGACTATGATTACAAAAGAGGCACATACTTATGTACAAGACTTATGTACATGAGTGCACTCTACTCTTAATTCAAAGAGTATTTTTAATTAAATAGTTTTTAATTACATTAACTGTCAAACAGGAATTTGAAACAGGTTACAGCTCCCCAAACATCTAAAGAGTTTCAGAAGGAGAAAACGGTTGGGTGGATATGACTGTGTGATTATGTGTGTAGTCCTGACTGCAGGGCAAGAGAACAAAGCTTTCTCATTTCCACTTGTAATACTCGATATTATGCTACTTGTATAAGTGTTACATTCAGTATATTAAGGATTTCCCCCCTCAGTCTTTGATAAGAATAAAAGACAGAAACACAGATGGCAGTATTACAAAAAAATAAAGGATTATATAATATCTCCCCCACAGAGGCCTCTCTCCTTCAGTCAGTCAGATTTTTGGAGAGGTGCCAGAAACGGCAGCATGCTAGTGAAGTGGCAGCCGTGTGTGTGTGTGTGTGTGTGTGTGTGTGTGTGTGTGTGTGTGTGTGGAATTGCAGAAATAGGCGAAGGGGTCACGACATTGGATCGAGGGTAAGTTGATATACTGCAACAACATAAAAAAGTGCAATAAAAATTCCGAGTTCAAATATTTGCATGACTCGTGATTTGGTGTCATTAAACCTATTCTGTGGTATCTTGTATTGCGTGCTTTTATTTAGTCAAAATGGCTAAAGTCTTCAAAATAAAATTCCTAAATCATAAGAGACAATTATTATTTTTAATAGTTTAGAGTTATTGCTTGTTCACATAAACATGTAACATAATGCTCCTGTGGGATCAGAGCAGTCGCGCAGTCACTTTGTACTTAAAGACCATCTGACTTCTCGAGCCAGGATACCATCCAGACACAAATCTGCTGAGCATGTTCAGTAGAAGAGTCCTGGCTTGAGTTGTTGACTTTGCAGTGGCTGGTGGACCAGTGGAGGCCATTGTTAGCTTGGACTGTTTCCACTGCCTGTCAGCAGCGATGCTGAAGTATGGTCCGGTCAGCTTTCATTGTTGCTGCCACTGACGATCTTAGAAGCCACAGCTTGGCTGTGGCGTTGCATTCTGGATCACTTTCAAAACCAGCAGTCACCGCAGTGATTGTGACACTGATCAGGGACGCCAGAGACTCATTTGTGTGTGCAGATGGACGAGCAGAATGCAGCCAGACTGAAAATATCTTACTACACCATGAGTCAGAGAATCTTGTGAAGAATAAGGGTTGATCTGCTGGGTATAATGTCCTCTCGTCATGCAGTGTTTACAAGGTAAAGATATTTGTTTTTGATTAAAGACACAATTGTGTTCATGGACGGATTACTGAACGGGCCGGCGCAGGGTGCCCAAAGTGTCAGGGGCCCCCCTTTGCCTTCACTTTGAATGTGTCACTCAAAGAGACCCGTACCAATCAAGAAGAGATTTCAAAATGACCACAAATATGAAACCAATATGAACAGACACAACAAGACTCACAACAACTATGAAAGGGGCAAACAACCACCAAGACACAACCACCAAGAGACACAAAACAACCACCAAGAGACACATATTTTCATATCTGTGGGCACATTGTCTCATAGTGCGCCCATGATTATATTAATAAGGTTTATGTAAATTTAAATTTGCAAGTGAAATGTTTCAGTTTCTTCTAACTTTTCATGAATCTGTAAATATAAACTCATGAACTGTATATAGTTTCAAAACCGCGACAGACTGGCATCTTTGGTTTATATCTGGCTGCATGAAAATATTACGTCAAACTCATGACTGAAATGGATCGACCAAAAATAATGTCACTATTTTGATCTGCCGTGTTTATGATATCTTGGGTCTGGATGCCACACCATCAGTGCAAAAGTCAGAAATGATTCCCCTGAGTAAATTAGCACATAAAATCTTAACATTGAATCTTTTATTTTTTACACGTTTACCTTTTCCTTCATGAAGTCTTCCGTTGTGACACATTTTAGAAGAATGCCGAACCCTTGAGCTGCATCAGTGTGACATGAAGGCACGATGTAAACAAAGCAAGCAGCTTCCAGCAGTATACTGTACTGCAGTAATAACTGTGGCATCTCTTTCACATGAGAGTCATGACGTGACACCTCTGTTGTAAATAAACACAGTAAACTATTATTGACAATGTGTCATAGCTTTAGAGCTGCTGAGATAATCTCTTGTTTAAAACTTGAGTTTAAATTTGTATTGCTTAATGCTTATATGGCATCATTGTATTTATAAAAGATTTCAGTGTCATTCCATTACAAGGTGTGGCAGTAAAGACCCCTGTTGTCATGTGCTAACAACAGGTGTTTCAGACGACCTTTCACTATGAATTACTGCAATTTTATCTTCTCTCTCTTTTATCATTGTCTTCTGAAAAAATCAGATTGATCGAATATTTAAAAATTCAAACACAAAGACTGCATGTCAGCCTCTGAAACGTCTTACACGTTACCTTTCCAGTAGCACCGTTAACTGAAATCATTTGTGTGACGGCCTCTTACACAAAAGAGGCTTCTTCCTCACGAAGCTAATGAGTGGCAGAGCTTAGGCAGCCATCTGCATCTTCAGTGTTTGATAGGATTAATTATTAATTGATGACAATAAATGATTCATGAGTCTCTTTCCTTGTTTGCTGCAGAGGCGTGGTGTGTGCTGCACAGGTGGCTGAGCTCTCACTGAGAGGATTACTCCACGTGAGACTCAGTTCAGACACCTGCACAACACAACACAGAGAAACTGGTCTTTTTCCACATCTGGGATTGCATGCCAACAGAACCACTGGTATTTAACCACAGGTTAGGGAATACCATGTGTGCATGTGTCAACTGTATGTCTGTGTTGTCCTTGTATTTGTCTAGAGACCACATGTATAGTTTTGTTCTGCATTATAGAACATTTCTGAAGCATCAGTTGACTTAAGATTTGGGTTCAGAGAGTTTAGTCTGCAGACGCACAGCACAGTAAATGAACCCATGGTAGTTGTTTATACTATATAGCAGTTTCAAAGCATTCATGAGAGATTCAAACAGTTTTAGCAGAACATTCAGCCTTCCATCTGCTTTGTTCATTGATTGAACCGGCACTATAATCTCCAGCCCCCTGACCTTTCTCGCTCCACTCTGATAACAGCTTCCTTGTCTCTGCTCACACCTGTGGCTCTCGGAAGGGAGCGACCGTTGAGTCAGGGCTGTCTGCAGGATCTCCCTGGTCTTATCACAAAAACAAGGGAGTATAAATCTGCTCAACATGACCACGCGGCGAAAGCTTTTCTGCCCTCTTTGATTTCTTCAACAGCGTGCGTCTGCTGCGGTGTTGAGCAGCAGTACTTTGGACCGCCTCTTGCCAGTAATCATTGAATGAAAACAAGCACTATATGTTAACTCAGTGACTTTAAGCTCTACCCTGCTATTGATTGTGGGACAAAATCTTATATTAACAATATTTCAATAAATACAAGAGACCCATGTAAACAGTATTCAGCTTCTCTGTATACTCCTTCACGCGGTAAAGCTTGTCACCTTTGTACGTACGAGTGATAACCTCTGTGGTCTTAACCCCAAAAGGACGGTCTCCCCTCTACTTCTCTGCTTGGTTAAAGACAGAGGAAGCTGTTAATGGCCCGTCTGACGATGTCCTTTAGCTTAAACATTACCCTTGCACTCAACCCTTTTATCTGTGTCTGATTGATGGGGCTTTGGGGGGCCTTGAGTGCTCCTACAGGTCCTATGTCGCTTCCTAATTGCTGGCTTTGCCTCAGCTTCAACCCTCGTCTCTCCCAGGGGAAACTTCTCCATTAATTACTGCAACTTCATGGTATATCACTCAGAGATGCCCGGTTGGCCACTGAAGGGTCCTTACATAGCTGAGTACATGTAAAAGAGTTGATGAAGTCCAATAAACTCCTGTGGTAGAAATACCATCTTTTGCTTAATTTAGGAGCGTGTCTCTGAATCGGCTCGATTTTCAGTGCGCCTATCTGTCTTGCTGGCAGGGACGAGACCCGTGGGTGCAAGACTGAGAGGAGACCGAGCTGAGAGGAAGCGCTAACCTTTCATACTGTGAACTACAAACAAGAACAGTTGTGAGACTGCAGTATATTTAAACTCACATGTGAACAGTCTTGATGAAAAAAAGAGGAATAGGGTGTTTCCTGCTGCATATATTACTAACTGTATGGGAGGACAGCTGCTGGAGGAGGTGTTACAACATTTCTAAACCACGCTTATTATATTTCCTGTTGAATACTGTAATGTAATCAAGCACTGATTCAAACTTAAAACTGTTGTATAGAGTCAATCCGATCAAAGGTTTGTGTTCGGTTTTATTTCATGTGTCTGTTTGAATGTTTTTTGGTGTGTTGACTGATACGCACAGATTTTACAATGTAATTGTGATTATCACTTGAACTATCAATGCCCACCAAGAGACTGGTGTTGGAAATTTGCTTCAGCTATATATATATATATATATATATATATATATATATACAGTATGTGTGCAGCACTTTGGACACTGCTTCTGCAGCTGTCAATGTTTCTCTCTACATTTAAACTAATAAATAAAAACACGTTCACTTCTGCTGAATATAGGTCTCAAGGAATTGTCTCGCTTCAGGGATTTTTTACAGACATCCACTGATTGAAATTGTGGCAAACAAATGTAAAGCAGATGTAGATTTTACAGAACACAGATGGGCTCCAAGCTAATACAAGATTATTCATCATTTACTGAATAGTAACCAACTACATTTACTCAAGTACTGTCAGTATTTCCATTTTAATCTACTTCTTTGGTTTTTCCTACATTTATTTCATAACATCACGTTAAAATAAGATGCATTGCCGTAGTTTAAACCGCTACAATGTCAAATATAGTGAATACTTTACTCTGCTTTTGAACATTGGAATATATTTAGCTGTTAATACTGTACTTTTACTTAAGTACAATATGCAACCCAACACTTGTAATGGAGTACTTGTATTGCTTGACAAAAGGGTCTGAATACTTCCTCCACCAGTGACAGAAACTGTATTGATTTGCCATTTCCAGGCTCTCTCATGACCCCTTGTTCTAGCAACACAAACAAATCACCCGCCCTGTCAGCATAAAAATGGCATCATGTTATGTCTTCCATTATTTTAATAGCACAAGTTCAGTGCTGAGTGTCTTAATCGAGAAGTGCATCAAAGTAACCACGAAGGAGACTTTTCCAGGAACCTGAGCCAGCTTGTGCCCCGAAACCTCTTCTGAGGAAAACTGCATACTCGGTGCCCCTTGTCAGCACCTCAGAAACCTTGTGCTTCCTAACATCCATCTCTCTCCTGGAGAATTATCCCAGGTGGATTTGAGCTTTCACTGAAACCATGATGGAACGCACTGTAATGGTCTTTCATTAGATGGAGCAGCGGCCTGTGTTACCTGAAGCAGCAGACGGGCTCCAAGTCTTCTCTCTTACGATATGAAGCAAAGTCATTTTCAATTTGAAGTGTTGCACTTGTATTTCTTTTAACAGGTTTAATGTATTTAAATGCTTTTATTAATGGATTAAATGGAAGTGAGTCCATGGTGAGAGTTTTTTGTTTTATTACATTCAAAATGTATAGATATGCAGTCACACAGATAATTGCCTTGGACTCGGTTGCTGTACACGCGGTCTCACACTTGGGAATACCCATGAGGTATGGGTGTGAATGAATGATTAAGACATTGCTGCAGAATCACATGAGCCAAGTATGGGAGGAATCTCTGCAACAGTGATGGGAAAATAATGGCTTCCCACACATGTGCATCTCATTTTTGTGTGGATGGATTCATTCCACCCTCTGCACACTATCTATCCATGGAAGGACGACCTGTACCAGCCAATGCATCACAAAACAGACGCTCTGCGATGAATTGTAGTGTTCAGTTTGCATTGAGACATTGTTCCTATCTTGTTACTGTGTCCGCCTTTATATTATGAACATATCACATTCTTTACCAGCTGCTTTTGAGTTAATTGTATGTTTTTGTGAGCATAACTTGACAAACTCGACAAGGACAAAGCAGTAGCAGCAGCTGGTACAGTAAGTGTTCAGGCTTAATTTAATAGGCCTCAGTCGGGCATATTAACGTCAGCAGACCCAAACCCCAGACTCATATGACGCTGGTGTAGTATGCTCATTGATTTAAGGAAAAGTGTGAGATTTATGTAATAGATAAAAGACAACCAGTTTCTTCATTAGCTCAGTAATAAGCAGGACTGTGTAATTCACTGAGTCTTGGGAGCACAAGGTTCATTGATATCATGTGATGTCATCATCATTATCATCGTGTCATGCGGCAACGCCGCATGGTTTGACTAAAACAGAAAATAGGGGCAGAAAACCCGAAAATATTTCAATGTGAAAAAAGAATAAACATATTTGATGAGGGGAGAAGGAGGACTGTCACATCGCAAAGCTCTGCTGACGCCTTCAAGTGTGCTGAATGTGATGCATAGGGCCTAACATCAAATGAGTCGAGAGAAGTTAGTTTTTCCTGTGCAGTATGTGCTCGCTTGTGGATTAAGTCAGTATTTTATTCTAGATTTGGTCTTTGTTTACAGCGCTGACTGTCAAATGAATAAGGCTGTGCAGGTCAGTCATTTAATGGACAATTATTGGAGTGCAAACACTTGAATGAATGAATGAATGAATGAATGCCTTATTGTTTTATATTGTCTAGGCTCTGAACGTACCTCTAGTTCCTCCTGGTTCTGGAAAAGTCCATCCCAAGGGTTCGTTGCTTTGTTGCTCATGCAATATGTGCAGTGAAATGCAGGGTGGCATACTAAAGTCTAGTGTTTCAATAAATACTAATAATTAGAATGAGAGGAAATAAATAAATAAGAATAGCAACTAAAATATAATGAAACTAATTCTGCTGCTATTCTGTAAATAGGAATGAACCTCCTTCTTTTTGCTTTCATTGTCATGGCATGAAACCTTTTTATGTTTAAAGAATCTGCCTTTATGTAGTTGTTACAGCATGCTGATTGCTCATTGATAGGCCATAAAGATAGGTAATACAATCCATAGTGGTGTAGATAAAAGGTTTGCGGTGATGACCCATGCTGAGGAAAGCACATTTAATTTATTACAAGTAATTTGACATATCCAGGGATGTTATTACAGTCCTCTGATCTAATTGGTTAAGTAGTAGTGATTTGATCATGATAACCTCTGAACCTCCAGGAAGCAAAATCAGCTGCATGTCAGACATGTTATTGTCAGTAACCCACACAAAATGACACTGTGCACTGAATTGTGTTCACCCTCACCCCCTTCCTCCCACTGCAGCTCCCGAAATGAATATGAAATTATTATTATTATTATTATAAAACATTGTGAAATGATTTACAAGTTGACATTTCATTTAAGCAGGCGTCCACGGAGATTGAATCCCTGTATATGGAGAGAGTTACCCCCGGTTTCAGTCCCCGGACCCCTCTCTGGCTGAGGATATCGCTTAGTCACCGCCGTCCCCGGGAGAAGCAGCGCCTCCCTGTGTACACACCGATTGGCTGGTGATGTTGACGGCTCGCCTTCTCCACAGACCGTCCTCAGTCCAGGGCGGGGCTGCCTGTCTGCCAAACTGAATTAGGCTACAACCGGCAGAAGAAAACTTACCCCGGGTCGATTCATGGAGCAGTGTGGGAATGCTCTGTCCGTAGGTGGGAAGCAGAGAACCGGACGGCAGCTACATTTCGGCCACAGCTCCCCGGACTGCCGCCGCTGCTGCTGTGATCAAGAGTGACCTGATTTAATTCCCCGGCACCGGGCTTGGCTTAAAAACATCTGCGAGGTGGAGAAAAGAAGAAGCGTGTTTATTCCTGCGCCTCTATCAGGATGATGTGACAAATCATCTCATCTGCTTGCCTGGGAGAAAAAGCAAATCTGTGAAACCGGATTTTCTTTTTCACTGCTGGAGATCGTCTGAGCTGCTTGTTATAAGGGTAAGTTGTGTCATTATTTCATGCCTGTCTCCTGTGGTCGCCCATACGGAAGGCAGCAGCCGGAGGAAGCGCTCACGCGTCGTGATCGAGGAGGATACACGAGTTTATATTGAATTATTGGTCGACATGGGAATCCTTCGCATACAGGCTGGACATAGTAGGCAGAGCATCGTTCAGGTTACAGGGTGCTGTGCCATTTGCGCTGCTTGTAGTGGAGTTTATAGGCTATTTAAAGTGCTCATGTGGTATAATTGGGTCTACCTTTAGGCCCAATCACCTTTTTTAAAAACGTTTTAAATACCTTACACATGGAAGAGATGTTTAAGTGGAATTAATAAGGTGTGAAATGAACCTCAGGTCCAAAATGAGCCACAGGCTGATGAGCTAAATTACTTCCTTTCTTCTTCTTTTTTAAGCTTAAACTTTCAGGAGAGATTACTTCTGAGCCAAAGGCTTGATGTTCTGATTTCAGGCAACATTATCTCATATGGCCGAGGCGGATGGAAGATGGCTCGGCTTAATTGCAATGTTGTCCTAAGGAATGAACCTTAATGACTAAATTATTGTGTAATCATGCAACACATCATGCAAAAAAGTCACACCACGAACTCACTCCTCCTCCTCCTCTTCCTCCCACTGCTCCCTCCTCTTCCACCTTCATTATCAGCATCACCATCATCTTCCTCGATCATGACTGTTTGTGTATGTTTCAGTGAAGCAACAAATAGCAGCCCCACACATTTGCTTTGCTGTAATATAGATGGCTGGCTGCATAGAAATGTTACATAATTCACGATGAAGATGAGAAGAGCCGCACACAGCATGTGGTTCTCGTGTCGTTCTCATATCATCTCCCTGCACTCGAACCCTTTGAACCTGAAAGTATTATTTCTTTCTTAGATCTTTCTTTTCTTTCAAATTGTAGCTTTCATGAGGCGCTAACACACGGTGACTCAAAGTGACTCATGGCAGACAGTCTCAAAAGGGCACAAATTCCACAAAATCATTCGCTTGGAGGGGCCACCTTTAACGTCTGGATTTGACTCATCAGAGGTTGAAAGCTGCACCGACGGCAGCTCAAATATTAACAAACCGCAAACTTGTTGACATCGGAAAGGTTACGCTCTCCAATGTCCTACAATACCTGGGCAGACTGAAGTGAAACCATAGACGTACTGTATTAGAAACTGCTGAGTTATTTTGGCAGACAGGACATGGGAGCACATGGCCCGGTTTGTGTGCCCAGTGTTCCTGAAACCTTATCACACGGAGGGAGGGGATCACGGCTCTGGGTGATGTAATCACACCGATAAAGCAGGGCTCTGGTGTGTGATAGTGGCAGTCAAGGCTACATCCTCTTTATCTGCTCCAACTGGACTCCAGAGAGAGTATTCCCAATGTGTGTTTATGTGGGTGCATTTGGGTACGTGATACTTGGAGGGAGCTGGGAGTAGCTCAGCTGAGGCAGGTGGACCATCCAGGCTGGTCTGTGTTGACTGGCTGGTATGTGAGTTTTTCAGGGGGGTGCTGAGAGGGCCACACTGTAGTCATGCCTGCATGACTCATGGCGCGGTATCTGTCTGTCTGTCAGTCCTGCCAAGTGCACAATCCTGTACAACTGCTTCATGGTGTTGCCTTCAAAAGAGCTACAGAGCGTGATTTTACGCTCGGCGATTATGTTATCAACCTTCATTCATTGACATTCCTCTATAGATATTTATTTCCAAACCTCTCAAAGTATGCATCACTACGGTGATGGTTCTCATATGTGACCTAATCGCTTCAAGATGATGCGTCTGCGCCAAGTCCCTGCAGGAATCAATCACTTTCTGACCTCACCCCTTTCCATTTGAACACATTTTTCTCACATGTGTACCTATAAAAGAAAGCGTTAGAAAATGTTATTTTCTCTTTTAATGTTTGTAAATATAAGGGTAGACACTTCTTTACATACCCGGAAGTTTTAATGTTGTACTCGCTATCAGTTGAGCAACAGCAGACTTCTGAGTGTATGCTGGGTAGGTCAGGGTGCATATTTATTTATTTTGGTCTAAAAGTATTGCAATCGTTAGCTTTCCGGTGGTCATGAACCCATAATTGTATGTTTATTTTAGAAGAAGATATCTGTATCTTTAGGACGGGTGGTCGTCCAGTATGGGCCCCTGTCTCCTGAATGTTTGGTCCTTCTTAATAAAACAACGTTGGAACTCTCTCTCTTATAGGTTCACATCCTGATGAATCAGAAAGTGTTTGATTTCTGACAGAATCACAAGCAGGACACAGTTGTTAAGTGCAGATTGCTCTTCCTCAGTAGATGCTCTGCTGATGAGATGACACTGCGCTACAAAGCAGCGATAGGTTTCCTGGAAGAAGCTGCTTGTTCCCGATACTTGGGTGTATTCTGTGATTGTTGGTCATTTTCTTCAGTGTCTGGACGGCGCTCGCTCTGAGAAGTGAGCGTCACTGGGCTGAACAGTCCCATGTGTGCAGAGCACATGCTTCTCCAAGTAACCTCAGGCTGTTTCTCCAACAAACACATCTGCATCGTGAATCGAGAATCACTTGTTAATCCTGTTTTCCAGGCGACCTGAAGTTTGCATTTGGTTGCTGACCAGGTAGAAAGTTGCTCCGACCATGTATTAAATGTTTTTCATAAAAGCATTTTACATGTTCACATTCTGTCAATCCTCGACAGGATGCTGATTCCCCCCATAAAGTTCCCTTCAGCATCTTTCTTCAACATCCACACGGTATAACAATATATGTTAAGGAGCGCCTTGCTCTGTCCAAACATCACTTAATATTCTATTGTGTAAATGTTCTATCTGCTTATTATAGTACTCCCAACTCTTAGTCTAAAGTATTATTACTTTGAAACAGTTATCAAAATACAAGAAACCATGTTTGTTTCTTTCATGTCTGCACAATCGCACCGAAGGAGAAGTTTTGTGTCTTATTCTTTTTACTTCTTTTGCAAAAATTCAGCTCAAGATATTTAGTGGTGTATTTGGAAACTTTGGGGTTTTGACTTAAAAATACATTTCTGTGGGTTCAAACAGTGCTTGTCCACTCACTCTTAAGACTGTGGTGGTTGACCTACTCCCTGTCAATGTGTTGTGTTGATGACTTGATGAAATGAATTATACATTTCTCTGTCATGGCTTTGTGTGAAACCTGCTGCGGTGAAGATTGTCTCCTGGGTTGATTTGTGAATGTGGGGCACGGCAGCAGTTTCTGGAGAGGTCAAACATGTTAACCAACTTGTTCTGCTACTTTGGAGACAATACACACGCTTTCCTGCTAAATATATTGGTTACAACTGTTCCCACAACTGAGCTCTAACAGACATTAGCTTAAAAAGCGTGTCAGGTACGTTGTTCGTTTTTTATACAGGGGATTGATGGTGAGAGAGCCCACAGGCAGTGTTTGATCTCGTCTCGCTGGTACTGTCTCGGCTCGTACCGGTTTTGTCTTTGATGTGGTTACAGTTTTGATGAAGTTGTCAGGAGCAGGAACAGTGATTTTTCTCGCATGTCAAATATTGTGGTATTTGTGGAAAAAACGTAAACCGAGTTGTGTCTGTCAGGATACATTCTGCCTTGTTATAAGAGGGGGGGGGGGGGGGGGGGACGTGTATCGGTTGTGGTGCATTGGTTATAATTATACAGGACGTGTTTGTTGCTCGTACAGATCATCATCCTTATAGCTGCTTGTTTGCCTGCCTGCTTCCCCCAGGTGACTCACATTTGTTGCATCCTATGACATCTTGGCGGTGGCATGATGCAGCGGCAGTCATGACGGTGAAGTCCGTTGTGATGTAATGCTGTAATGCAGCAGCAAGGCTATTTCAGGTCTACCTCTGAGCCTCCAGTCCGCCTGACAGCATGCCACCCTTCTCTCCTCTCAGTCAGCACCTCCTCTGTCATAAAGCCATACATGAACCCGCATTCACACAATTTACTAGAAAACCTTTGATGCACCGGTTTGGAGAAAAGTGGGAGGTGTGACTAAATTGAAAATACAGGTTACAGTGTTTTCACAGTTATTTGGTTCGAGCCAACATTAGGCTGTAGCAGAGAGGAAAAACATCTAATTTGGGGTGGGTAGTTGCAGGGTGTTTTTGTTCCTGTAGCTTGTATTCTCTCTGACACGGTGTCTGAGGCTGGTTAACCTCAGGATAACACTCATTTTCAGGGCTGTGGGAGTTTGTCCCAGAAGGTTGGTGCTTTTAGACAAGCAGCAATGGCTCCTTGAACTTTGATCTTCCTCTTTAAGCTTGAAGAGCTCTCTGAGGGCGTGTTCGCAGATAACCCAATAAATATCTTTCTTTACCTTGTGCCTCGAGACACAAATATGTTGCAATTGTGTGTCTTACCTGAGGGAAAACCCTTGACAGAGGGATTGGTTTCAAAACTCGCACAAAGTTAAATAGCAGTAGTACAACTTGTTAACTTGTGAAAGATATGTGCGGTGTTAGAAAAGCACTTAGTTATGTGCAGATGACTGTTGTTTTTACTTTTGGTTTTTGACTGTCCCGTTGAAGAGGTTGTCCTGCATGAATTACAAGGCTACTTTTTTTTTTTCAAAATATGTTTTTGGTGTGTTGTCATTAAAAGCTTCAAATACTGTGTGTGTGTTGCTAATCCACACCGGAGACTATAGTGCCATGCACGCAGCTCAGGCCCTAAAAGCTGTACTGACAGCACTGCGTCGTATCTGTTTACTTTTTCTCAGATCATTGTCAGGCCAGAGGACCAGCTCAAGGAACGTCCTGACTGATACAGTATCCCAGCACTGTTACTGTTACAGCAGCGATGAGGGTGCAGTTTTAAATAGGATAGCCCTCCTCCCCTCTATCTTTGGCACAGTCGGTCGTCATACCCAGAGGCTGTGAATCCTCATTGTGTACCAGACAGCTAAACTCAAGTTGACTGTTCCCTGAATGGAGCTGCACACACACACAGTTATATCTGGACAGCTTCAACGGTCCCACCAACATCACATACCATGCGCCAAATTCACTCAGTAGACTTCCCAGAAATGAGGGTGTGTGTTGGATTCCTCTGTGACTTTTCGGAAGAGGTGGATCTTGGTCGGTTTAAATGCCCTTTTTTTTTTATTGACTGAATTTGAAGTGTTGAAATACAAAATTCTGAGAGGTTACCAAAGTATGCCCACTTAAGTCCTATTTTATTATTCAGTTGTACTATTCTTTGTCAGTCAGACGGGTTGACGTGGAATCAAGCCAGCAGCCTCTGGCATATTTGAACACGTACCTGATCCTGAAACTCTCAACTTTCCTTTTATACTGCCTCTGTTTCTCTTCACAGCCGTGCCAACTTTCCCTTCCATTTGCCAGTTGACAGAGCTTGTAACGCCGCGTGCCAGGGAAAATGATGTAAAGCCTCTCATTTATGGTGCCCAGTTGATCACGCCCAGTTATAGTGAAGGCATCACGCTGGAAGACTAATACGTGGTGAAGCATATTCACTCATAACTCGGCAAAAAACAAACACGAACAGTAATGCAAATCGAAAGTCATTTATTCCTGGAGGCTGTGAGGGTTTGTATTCCCACAACGTTCTTTTTGTTTCACTTCTCTCATCTTGTCTGAATTAGACATTCTGTCTCCTCAAAAACATTTCCTGATAGTTTGTCGCTCCTGCGTGACAATGTTTGTTCGCTGTTAAAACCATGAGAAGTCCTCCATGACTTGGGGTGGGAACTGACTTTATCTCCAGAGAAAGAGTGTGTATTCTTCAGTTAACTCAGAATAGAGGAGTCCTCCCCCTCACTGGGACTTGTGACTGTCCCAGAGGACCTGCCCCAGCCTTCCCATTTTTCCTGTGCTTTTGTCGGGAGTTTTCCACTGATCTCTTGGTCCAGCTGCATGGCTTCATTCTTCCTCCTTCCTCCCCGATCATCCTCGCTTTCACATCTTCCTGATCCCAACTGGGAGACCGCTGTTCCCCTGAGAGCACCCTCACGTCCTCTTAGTAGCCTATATCAGAGGGGATCTCTAAAAGAAGTGAAATTATACTGAACAGAAATTATTTCACCTTTTTGACTCTAAAATATTCAGGTTTTTTAAATAAAAAATGAGAATAAGTTGTAAAAAATGTTTGCTGCTTACATGAATTAGTGCATTCAATGTAACTATTGGCTGAATTCAAGCACCATCGTTGCAGTCGATGTGATTGATTTGTGTGCTCTTCCCACCACATGCAGCGCTGGGAACTAGAGCACGAACTGTAGCTGGGAATAAGCAGTTATCTATCTGTGGGGCAAACCACTTCATCTTCCATAACTCATTCCCAATCAGACAAACTTTGTGCGTGTAATTCATTTTAATGACGCCTCTCTGCCTCTCCTGCTTCTCTTTCATCTGCATATTTGACTGTGTATCAGATTAAAGAGATTAGTGTGTGTGTGTGTGTGTGTGTGTGTGTGTGTGTGTGTGTGGTGTGTGGTGTGTGTGTGGTTTCCTCTCCTCTCCACATTAACATTCTCCTACCTGTGACAGAATCAAAGTCTGCACCGTTGCTCAATGTGACAATGATATGTGACATTAAATGTGTGTTGGTGCAGAAGGATCCATTGATATTCCTCGTCCTTCACTTGACTGTGCACATGCTCGCTCGCCCACATGTTTACATCTATTCACAGCCTCCAGTGGGGAAAATCAATGCAGTCAATAATCTGTACTCTGTAACAGGTCTGCAAGTCTTTCAAGGAAAATTAATTTTAGTACTTTAGTGATGAAATGTTTGAAAGATTGAAGGCGTAAAATCCTTCATTAGACCTTGCTATGAGGGTCTATGAAAATAATTTATAGAAGCTTTGAATCAAATCCCTAATACAGTCCAGGTTGATTCATGCCTAAAATAATACATTTGTCACATTATAATATTTTATCTTACATTGAATGATTGATATCCTGTTCACGACTAGTGAATGTAAGTTGTCCTTAATGCTTTTGTTTTCCATGCCATGGTATAGGTAATGTGTATTTATGAACGCATGATGTGTTCCACCTACGTCTCTCCCTTCATATGGGTGTTTCTCCTCTCTTGTTGATACAGGTTCACTTTAGCTTTTAGACAGATTAAGCAGCGATTTTGGACGTGAAATGTCAACAGCTGCTGTAAACTAGAAAAAGAAAGACTTTGAAGAGGAGTTCTTCCAACTTGCTTGGTCCTCTGTTACCCATTTCTGTGAAGAAAACAAATCTTAAAGTCTCTAGTTTATTGTTATTTACTACTTCTTCTCCCAAGAAACTGCATTTTAATCCTCTAATCCCAAAGAATGAAGAGTTAAAAGTGGATTGAGTGTGTTTGGGAAAATTAAATTAGGCATTTTATTAGCCTCTAAAGTCCTTCGTCATCGTGACTTACTTACTTAAGTCTTTGAAAAGCTACATTTTTAACGGTTTGATTTAATGTAATAAGAATTCACTTTAACCAATCATTCCTTATAGCCTTTGGAGACCTCTTTAAGCTCCAACTTAAGGGTTGACTTTGGCGAGCTCTGTGTTATGAAAGACTACACAGCCTCCTTTCTCTCCTTTTGCTTGAATCCATGCTCATATGGATCATTCCCATTGTGCCGGTGCTACAGGCCACACTTCATCTGCTCTCTCCAATGGACGCGTGGGCTTCAATGTCACACTACACTGAGATCACTCTGGCTGCGTGGGCGGCCGGCCGGTCTCGAGCGTGCCCTCAAACTATTCTTTCTGCACACGGGGACGTATGCTTCACCACGGACAGGGATGGGTCGTGTATGTTTACATGTGCGGTCTGGATGTGTTCCTGTGCATGTGAGCAAGTGTATGTTGTTTCCGCGGTTGTGCGGACCGGACACGGAGAATGCGCTGCACTGTGTTTCCTGCCTTCATTTGCACCTCCCCCCCCCCCCCCCCCCCCCCTGCTCTGCACTTCCTTCCTTTCTCTGCACTCCTCCATAAAATAAGCAGTAACCTGACCTGCCTCCATGCTGGTGGTCTCTCACGGAGGATGTGAGATGACAGAGCTGATGGCTCTCCTTTGTGAAGTATTTTTAATCCTGTTGATTGATTAGATCACAAAGATAAACCAAAAGGTTGTGATAGTATTATGACACTGTGTGCTTTGTTTTCACGACATGATGCTTAACTTGGATACAGCTCCTTTAACCGTACACGCCAATACAACGTCTCTGCTAATATTGGAGTTTACTCTCTTTGCGCCTCATCCTGAGTAATTATCTCAGCTGGGAATTTGCTTAGTGCAACATTTCCATTGATGGAAGAATGAAAACTTCAGCCTGCTGCTCTTGCTTTTTTTTTTGACAGCGATCCTGTTGCACAATGACCCTTGTTCAGGCCAATCCACATCAGGCCATACAATGCAGCCTTTTGTAGGCGTGATTCAGGCTGATATCATGCTGGAAACTATTTAGATGGGGATCACATGTTGTTAGGGCACACTGTTTCTGAGATTCTCCTCTTACTCACTTAAAGAGAGAATGTCAAACCTCCCGTAGACAATGGAGTGATTGTTTGTACTCTCAGGACACTTTTGGGAGGACTGGGCGCTGCAAGAAAGATGTCTCACTTCCCTTAGTTAGCCATACACAAGATGTCAAAGCAGGGCACATCAAGGGCTGAAACATACTCTACAACCTTGTCAGGAAGTCTGATGTTCATGTTCTTGATCTCCTGATTATGGCGTGTAGTGCAAATGGAGATCTTTGACATTTACATGTCTAGTCGGGTTGGACAGCCCTCGTCTAATTTGGAAACTAAATATGTAAATGAAATCATTTCCGTGCTTTGGAAAAAGGCATTCAGTCTTTTTGAATCAAATTATATTAATTTCATTATTATCATTCATTGCATGTAATATGCAAACCGAATCTAAGCTTAATCTAATTGCTTCTCATCCCTCTGAACCCTGTGCACAGAATAAACTATAGTTTCATACATTGGACATGTGTGTTCATTGCAGAGCCATATTTCTTTATTCGGACACTGTAGCCGTTGGTTTTAAACATCTACTACAGTCTGTCAGCCTCTGAGATGAGGTCAGGTCCTCCGGAGTACCACAGTCTTGTTGAATTTCATTAACTGTCACGCACATACTCTCTTTAGCTCCGTGTGGAGTTGTACAGTAGGTTTCAGGAGCTGCTGGATTGTTTCCACTCTGTGGTAGGCCCCAAGCTTCCTTGTAGGGTACAGTACAGCTGGAGATACAGTAAGTTGAAGATAAGCTTCTATGGCAAACAAAGAGGTTTCAGGTCTGGCAGCTGGAGTCCCAGCTTGAAACTAACTGCTTATCAAAAAGTGGTGAAGGCCGTTTCACTGTGGGCTGGTTCAACAGGGTGTTACCTGATCTCACTGAGGTGGAGTATTCACACAACTCCCCTGTTATGTATAAAACTGTATTTAGTTGTCTTGGCCTGTGAGGTGTGTATATATAGCCCACACAGAGGGAGGTTTTTTCCCTCCTCCAGATTAGAGACACAATCACAGTTTTGGACTGAGACATGACACAGATTAACTAAGTGAGCTTTGTTTTTCCACTGAAGTGAAGACGGGTCTTTACTATCTGTTGTGAGCCGAAACAGGTCCGTGAACATCCTGCGAACAGAGGTTCTGTAAGCTCAGGGGCCTCGGCCATGTGCACAGCAGCTCCAGTAGCAAGTATGTACTAAATAATTCACCTGTGCAGACTGACTAAATAATTCACGTGCTGAATTAGCTGCACATGTAACACAATTTCACCTGTACAGCAAAAACTGATAGAGCTGATATTCAGCCGGCTGATATTCTGATTATAAACGCACTAAAGTAATTGTATACCTTGGTTCCTGTGTGCTCTTGACACATCTCACCTCTACTTCAGATTGATTTCCTGTGCAGGATATTACTTGGCGTAGAAAGGCTGGGTCTTGTGCTGATAAAGTAACCAAGCGCAATTTTATAGGACCTTCATTCGTGTGGCAATATATAAAGCTTTGTGGAGGAAGACGGGCAGCTGTGCAGGCTGTGCGATGGCGAATACAGATATGGCTACCGGTGGCGGTTATTCCGTGCACAGAGATAAACGAACGCATCCCGTTCCATAAAACTAATTGTGGTGCACATCTTGTGAGAGGTGTAGTCGTGTTTCTTTGACAGAAAAGCGCCCGCTGCCTAGAAATCTGGAGCAGGATGTTTTTCATGTTGGTCCGTTTCATCCAGACGTACATTTGCAGTCGGACTCTATAAATACACCGCATGCACACAGCCCGCTGTTAGGAGGCCATTTATACTTTCATGAGCTATTCATATCTCTGGCACTCGATCCTGTCATTTAGTAAACACTGTTATGACAGTGAGGGAGCCTGGCAATGGACCCGATACAAACCTGTCGCTCCACACTGACACCAGTGAGACTAAAAGGTTAAGTCTTCCTTGTAAAATCCCACCGTGTGCCGACGGCCTGAGCCCAAGATCTGTGGAAAACACGGGGGAAAAGGCCTGAGCTGCTCCACCCTTTTTGGCTGGGCATTTCAGCCATGTCCACCCTCAAACACCCACCTTGCCAGTCACAGCAGCCCCGCCCGCCTACCATGCCTGCCCCTCAGATAGCTAGCTGTGACACTTGATCTAAGGGTCAGCTGCGACGGATATTTCTGCTGTCTCTCTCTCTCTCTCTGTGTTTTTTAATGTTGTAAGTGCCGGTTTGGTGTGGCAACCTGTCACATGTCACTCGGGTCAATTCAGATGACGGCAGCTTTACTGGTACTCGGTTGCACATCACTCTTTTGCCTGCGGCTGCTTTGCTGTGTGTTTTCTTTGGACAGAAAGAAAGATAGAGAGGCTTTAAGCCTAGACTGTGTGGACAGCTCAATTTTATTTTTGTTGAGGAGCTATGTGTGTGTGTGGAAGCCATGTTAAAGTCACACGGTTTTTATAGTTGCCAAGAGCAGCCAGAAGTGAAGAGAGACACATTAGAGACATGCTCTTATTACTTATATAGATGTAACTCTTTATCCAAATCAAGTTTCACAACTGGTTCTGTCACCTGGCATTAATGTCTGCTCTACAGTTTAACACCTTTATTTGAATGTCTCGGTTCCTGTTCTCCTCACCCAAATTGAAATATCAGTAGCTTTGTAGTTTTGTCAGCTTCTTAATTCATGTGCTATATAAAGATCAAAAGCGTACTTATGCAATTAATGCGCAGATGGGCCTCAGATGCCTGTAGAAACTACACGAGACACGAGCCTGTAGTGTTAATAAGTGCAGATGATTTGTGTTTAGATTGTCTGTTGGGGGGGGGGATTGCCAGATCTGTTGCTTTTTCATATAGTTCCCCACATGACACTAATAGTCACCCACTAGAATGACTACGTGGTCATGCTCACCATTATGAAATACCATTTAAGGGAACTACAGCTCCTGTATATTTAGCTTGATTTCACAATGGCAGAATGTGTCCGATGTCGATGGTATTTCATTTGAGAACATGTCTGATTTGCTTTGTATGTCTTCTTATATTGAGAAGAGGCTTTCCTAAGAATGTTTCAAGTTATATGAGAGAGAGAGACTAACAGGGAGAGTGACTGTCTGAATAGCAGAGTTTCCCTCCATTGTTTCCAGTGTCAAACCTTGCCTCCAGCATGGAGTGAAACATAAACAATGGATAGTAGGAGCATTTATAGTGAATGACTAACTGTTAAAGCCTGGGGGAAACCAATCATAACCTGTTTGTTCCATTGGGTTGTCAGTAAAACTGTAATCTGATAATCAATCTAGCACCAGCCCACATTACACAAAATTGTAGCAACATATTAAAAAGCGTGCTAGCTAAATGTTTAGGCAACACTACAATAATCATTTGAGCCACAGTGGTCAAAAAGTTGACCTTTAGTGGACAAAGAAGCAAAAGCAACATGATGAAAGAGGGAAAGGAGGAACGAAGGCCTGGGGCCAGGAAGCGCTGCAGCTCTCAAGAATGAGGTATCCGGACTTCTCACTACCCAGATTAATGAGGTCATCTATCATGGCGCCTGCCTGTGCATGCTAGGCAACAATTCCTCCTGTATACTGTCCACCCTGACTTTATAATCCCTGTTGGGAGTCAGCAGGGCTCTACTTGGACAGCCACGTGAGGCTGTGTCAACGTCAGTGACACAACTCTGTCAGTCAGCCACCCTCAGTGTAGCTGCAGCCAGCCTGCCTCCTGTAGAGTAGCGCATAGCAGTAAAGTACACGCAGTACCCGGAAACCAGCCAGCTCCTGTCCATAATGGTTAGGCTTCATGTGGTTTCCTTCTCTGCCATTTCAGCTTGGTTCAGCCTCAGCCAGAGATCTTGAGGAATGTGGGTATGGCATGCACTGAGATTGGAAATGGCCCTGTAAAGAGAAGATTTGAAGAATGTACAAAGACTTTTTAGAAATAATCATTATTCTAAAACATGTGATACGGTAGAGCCATGTGCACTTTGTAGACGTGTTCAGTGTAAAAAGCTCCGTGTCCATCATTTCTCTTCATGTACAATAGTGAGTAGGGTCTGAAGATTTTAAATAAGGCATACGAGGGCGCCCCGATAGCTCACCTGGTAGAGCGGGTCGAATCGCACCCGTTGCCCTCTGCTGCATGTCACCCCCTCGCTCTCCCCCTTTTATAATCTCATGCTGTACTATCAATCAAGGCACCAAAAAGAAAGAAATAAGACGTTTGCAGACTGATCCAACACAAAAGAGGCCATGGCCAGATTACTGTTTTATTCATGATGAATCTGAAACAGGAGGGCAATGCTCTCTTCCAAGCCTCTGCACATATTTGAAGTGCAAGAGCGGTCGGAGGAAACTAGTTATGTTGTGTACAATGAACAAGCCCAAAATGAAGCAGTAGCACGGCCCCCACCCTCACGTAGCTCTTTTTTTTCTTGCTTTAAGGTGGCACTTAAAAGCTCCATCCACTGAGCCATTCTTGTGTTTAACTTTAAGCCTCACCTGTGGCAGCTGTTGTCATAAACCAGTGCCTTTCTCTGTATGACTGGAGACCATTACCGAGTGATTATATTAAATGATGGCATGGAAAACGCCAATGGGCTTGAGTTTGTATGCAGAAGGTTTTACAATAGATCGCAGCTCCCCAGACACAGAAAGAGAGTGCTGGTTATGCTTGTCAACCCCCGTCATTATGGCCTGCTGGATGTCCCTGCACCTGGAGAGACGTCAGCTTTGTCCTCTGTGTTTTGTCCGCCTGTCTGTTTTCTCCTGCCTAATGGAGAAAAGAAGCGGCCTGAAGAAGCAATGTCAGGCCCAGAATATAAAACAATCCACGAAGGGTTGTCATGGGTCTCATAATTGAGTAGGAAGTGTTATTTTCTCACAAGGAGCAAACGCGACAGGAAGCCGATCTCTTGCGAGGCGCAGTGCAAAGTTATGGGTGTGGGTGTTTTCCCTCTTTTAGATGTGAATCGTGAAGTAAAAACAAATCTTGTTGAGAAACTAGATTAAATCACTGCAGTCTAAAGAATGTGAGCCTGGTATCAGTGCTGGGAATGTAAACACTGTAGGAAACTATTACACGCTTTAAATGGTTGCCATACGACATCTCAACCAGAAAGAAACCCAATCACCTTGAGAGTGAGATAAGACATTGTGCTGCTTTTGCTCAGCAGTTGGTCAGGTTGAATGAATTAAATAGGATGGTCTTGTCTCAGCAAGCTGTTACCTTTACAACTGATTTTCTTTAACCGTCAAACTTGACCATGAACATGCGCTGTCGAGGGACGGCTAATCCTCCAGCCTGGATAATTGCCAAACACAAACTTCAATCAACTCTCCTTCCCCCAAGGGTATCTCTCCCTCTGAAGGACTCTCTGCCTATAAAGAGCTGTCTTTATCTGACGAGGACTAGCCTTGAGTCCTACCTTCTCTGTTCAGTGATTTCTAATTATCACTCGATGGGAATGGTTGACATTTTGATGGCTCCCTCACAGTGAGAGATGAGTCAGTGGCTGTCATAGCCACGCTTGCATCTGAGCAATGCCCAACTGTTCCAGTTTAACTCCTCCTGAGACACGAGTCGCGGGCCCATGCCAGTTCAGCTGCCATATTGACTTTGGAGGAGGACGAGAGAGAAAGAGGGAGACGCACTTCCACAGCGCTTGGCTCGGCTCTCTGACGAACGTTGGAGGTTTACCTTGGGCTGTGACCAAATGCTCTTACAACCCACTTATGGGTGGGCTAATGGAGAACCATAACAATAGCTGCATGGCTTCATTAGTGCATCAAGTGTTGCTGTGTTGAAGTGTATTTGGTATGTGCTGCTGTGTGAGATCTGCCTGTGTGGGTTTGAAGCTGTAATTTCTTGTAAATGGCAATCACTCACACAGAGAACATATGCATGCACAGACGACAGGAGTGGGAGACAGTAAGCAGGGAAAAATCTTAAAGCAGGAGGAGAAGCGCAGCGCAGGAACAATGAGAGTTGTTCAGTTTGCTTCCGCCCATCCTTCCGTCATTCTCTGGAGGCAGAACAACATCAACGCAGCAGCTCGGGCAAACTGAGTTAAAGCAGGAGGAGCCGAAGCTTAAGCAATCAAACAATGTTTAGCATGGAGGAAAATTAGGTTCCCTCGCTGTCTGCTTTCAGTTTGGCCCCGGTCTGTTCCAATCTGCAACTCCTGAAGCGGATGCCCCCCTTCACTGATCTGCTCTATATCAGGAACCCGCTGTTACTTTGAACTAATGGTGAAAGTAATTAAATGTCGGGTGTTCTAGCCTGGGGTAAGAGAGGGCTGTTGTGCATAAGCTGGTTACTGGATTTGCATGTCCCTAATGTTAGTAGCAGCTCCATGAGTCTGTCTTCTTCTTGGTGCATTTACAGGCACAGCAGTCTTACTTTAATAATACAAAAAAGAAGAGCAGCGTAAAGCAGAATGTGTCAAAATATGTCACTTTGACCTTATCCACCGCTCTCTAGGTCCGGGCTGCCTTGTTAATCTGATCTCACAGTACAGACAATGTCACTGGAGGTCAGACAAAACCCCACTACAACAATGCACACTGCTGTGTTATAAACATCTCATCATGTCAGCATATGAGATAGTAGCTATACCAGTGTCCTTTTGGAAACTGGTGGATTGAGAAATATCTGTCAGCGAGAGTTAGGCCGTGTTTAAATATTAACACATCGGTGATGACCCCTCAGACCTCGGTCTGAGGTTTTCCTTCCGTCTCTGCTGAGATCCACTGACAACACTTCCCATCATCACTTGGGCTAAAACAGAAGCCTGTGGTGCGTTAAAATGGCAATGGGAAACAGATGTGGTTACTTGGAGCTGTGGACTTTTTTCTAGGAACTGAATCTGTAACGAGCAAAGTGAGGACGTGACCTGCTCAAAGCTCAAAGCCCCTGATGAGACGTCAAGTGTGACGATGCCATCTTGTGAAACAGAAGTAATTGAAGCATAGGAAAGGGATTCTTTACATTCATTTGGTTTTGTAACGACCTCCTAGCTGAGGAGACACCCTCTTTCATAAGTTTACACATTTGTGCTTTGCGGAAAGGCGGATTTGTACATTCCTCATGTCTGCGAAATGAAAGATTGCTTTAATCAATAATTAAAGCAACTGTACACACATTTCTGTGGGATACTGCTCGATCCAATGAAGTGCAAATGATGACTGTTTCTTTTTTTAAGGGGTAAAGGAGCCGTTTTCTGTGGGAATAAAGTAAATGACAGGAAATGAACCACCAGGCCCAGAGAAGTGAGGTTAGATGGTGGGACAATAAAATGAGAGCCTGGTGATAACACGGCTGCAGCTACACACTGTCTGAGGGTGAGGTTTACCTCCACAGACTTTGTTGTGGGAATGAATACATAGTCATTAGTCTCTGATGGATCTTCTGGATGCAGAGCAACTTTTACCACAAAGAGGGATTACATTTGATTTTAACTTTAGAATTAAGGGATTATTTTTAAGACTGCAAACTTCCGCACTCCCCAGCACAGCACATTTATTGCTTCTTCTTTTTTTAAATGGCTCAGTGAAATGTTTTGGGGAAGGGGTAAACAGCTCTGGGCTGTTCTCAGTGGTTTCCCCTTTACTATCTAATGAACAGAAATATGTGAACGCCCATGCTTGAATTAAAAAAGGGGCCTTAGCACCCTCTTGTGAAACAATTCTGCAGCACCAACTCCTTGTCACCATCGTGTTTATAACTGCAAACATTACCCTTAAACTGCAATTCATTGAGACTCATAATAACCTCATCTTCTCCTTCCCTGTTTGTGTAGCTGGCAGGCCTGGGGTGGGACAGAGAACATGGCTGAACCACGGCGGGAGAGCACCAGCAGCCTGCAGAGGAAGAAACCTCCCTGGCTCAGACTGGACATTCCCACGGCTCAGATGTCACTAGACGAGCCTCCCACTTTTGTTCAGGTGTTCTTTCTCGCTGAATCCCATTCTCGTTTCTTGTCATTTTTGTCATGACTTGTATTCACACTTTTCCTTTGGGTCCTTTTCCTGTGTAGCCCGTGAAGAGGCAGGGCTTCCTGCGCAGTATCAGCATGCCAGTGGAGACCTCCCACCTCCAGTCCCCACCCCGCGACCTCTTTGACACCCGGCGGCCTGTCTTACAACGCCAGTCATCCATCACTCAGACCATAAAGAGGTAAACGCAGATAGCAATACACTGGATTTATATGAACCTCTTTATATAAGTGTGTTGTAGCATCTTTTATGATTAGAATATGAAGTTGTTTGCAAATGATTGAATGAAATGCTACAGTGTGTAATATAAGCTGCACATGCTTATATGAACGTCATGAGCTAAATGGAGGATGATAGCAGCCTGTGTCCCACGGCATGTTTAACAAATAACATTTCCATTTAACTAGTGTTTCTGCTCTCCTTACTTTTTTTTCCAAATTGCATGACTGTTTCTATCTGCCTGGTAATAACTTTCCTAATGTTGTTAATCTGAATGAAAATCAAGCCTTAACCTAACCGTTTGCTTTGCTCTCTCTGCATGATGGCTTCAGCACTGTCCAGCTGCACTTTTCCTTCTCACTGCCTGTTGTTGTCTTTTCTCTTTTCCTCCTCCTTCCTTCTGTCCCTTCTCGCCACCTTCCGGCACTGATCTGCCTGGTCACAGCAGCAGAAGGGTGCACTTTGAGCGGATTAACACGGTTCCCATTAAGGGGCAGAGGGCTGCTCGCCGCAGCATCAGGAAACACCATTCGCTCTCCAGAACCCTGCTCAGGTACGGCAGGAAGTCCCTCACAAAGAGTGTTAGGGTCAGGGATCAGGTGTGTGTTCTCACTTATATACTATGAGGAAATAAGTGAGTATACTGTGTGTGTGTGATTATCTTACAATGCCAATGTTTTTATTCCATTAACACGTCACAAGACCTTTTCTTCTTCACTCAGTCACCAGCTGTTGCAGCTGTGAGTCATAAAGATTTATTTTTAAGTAAGACATAAGACGACCTGAAACCAAAACAAATTCCTCTTAATTCAAACTGCATTTATCCCAGGATGTTGTTCCTTCTGAGCGGTACTTAGTGAGCCAGCGCTTTAAGGCTGACACGCCAGGTTTAAAGGCTTCTTTAGTGGACACTGATTAGATGAGTCTGGGCCATGACAATGTTCAACCATACTCATAGAAGCCAAGGTTAGCGAGGACATGTCCACTGCTACAAAGGATGCATGCCACACATGCCAGATTATTAGCTGTACAATCTCGTCACTGATATTTTGTGAGCAGGGGACCAAGAAAACCAGCAAACCTTATTCTCACTGACAGAAAGAGTAAGCGGAGCGATGAGAAATAGATGTTAACTTCACGCAGCATTCACTCTGCAGCTGGTAATTACAGCTAGCTTGCCTGAACTTTCCTTTGAAGAATGTTTCCACTTCCACTTCCTGCCCTCGGGGTGCAGTAACATTGTTTTCTCTGGTTCTTATTAGGCTTCAACTTCAGCAACCTGATTGCATGTATATTCATCAGTGTTTGGTGGAATGGGAGTGGAGTAGGACACAATTAAAACCTCAGAAAAATCCTCCGTTCAATGTTAATTGGATTTGGTGTCTGCTTGTGTCAGTTAAGATTAGGAAAATCTGAATGAATTGGATTTTTTAACAGCATTAGAATCCAGTACATCCCTCTCTTGCTCTCTTTCTTTGAACATGTAGAGTCCACCATGCATTAAGTGTGTGCGTGCGTGCGTGTGTGTGTGTGTGTGTGTTTGTGTGGGTGTGTGTGTACCTGGCTAGCCTGGTGTGCCTGGACTGTGCCTATTACTTGCACACATCCGACCCATTACTCCATACACAGGGCTCTCAAGAGTATCATCTCTACATCTCAAGTTTCACCAGGCCAGATAACTTTTAATCTCTCTGTGAGAAATGAAGCATGTGTGTTAGTTTGGTGACCCAAAGCTGAAAGGTGAGTGTTTGTTGTGTTAGGGGAACAGCGGACTGGTTTGGGGTCAGTAAAGACGGCGACGCTACCCAGAAATGGCAGAGGAAAAGCCTTCGCCACTGCAGCCTGCGCTATGGAAAGCTGAAGCCGCAGGTGATCCGAGAGATGGATCTGCCCAGCCAGGACAACATCTCCTTAACCAGCACGGAGACCCCGCCTCCTCTCTATGTCCCCTCCTCACAATATGGCATGCAAAAGGTAAAGGAATATATGGGTTGCTTTGCTTGATGCTGTTCATATGTTTTTATGAAAATATGTGGACAATATTTAACAAATTATTGACGGATGTTCTTCAATATATCAACTTGGCACACATGTGCATTATGACAAAACATCCCCTTACTCTGAGCCTGTCTCTTGTGTTAAAGTGATCCTATTTAACTACCACTTGTTGAACCCATTGGTCACCAGATTGTGGACCCGTTGGCGCGAGGACGAGCTTTCCGTATGGTGGAGGAGGTGGATGGCTACAGCGTGCCTCAGACCCCCATCACCCCTGGAGCCGCCTCGCTTTGCTCCTTCACCAGCTCCCGCTCAGGTCTCAACCGGCTGCCTCGTCGACGTAAGAGGGAGTCTGTGGCAAAGATGAGCTTCAGGGCCGCAGCAGCGCTGGTCAAGGTGAGACAGCGGGCTGAGATCATTATTATCGTGTCATGCATTAATAACGTGCGCAGCCCAAATAGGCTTAAAAGACACCATTATTTAGAAAGATAGACCAGAAACCAGAGCAACATTAATTACAAATAGAGTAATACTAAACAAATTAACCTTCCTGAGGTTTTTTCACACAACCTGTTTTTAAATCTGAGAACGTCAAGGATCTTTGACTCCTTGATAAGTTTGCTATACGATAAGATTCAGTGCCATAATTGTGCAATGCTTGCAAAATAAAATGTATACAACAAATCAACGGGAAAGTGTGTGTGTGTGTGTGTGTGTGTGTGTGTGTGTGTGTGTGTGTGTGTGTGTGTGTGTGTGTGTGTGTGTGTGTGTGTGTGTGTGTGTGTGTGTGTGTGTGTGTGTGTGTGTGTGTGTGTGTGTGTGTGTGTGTGTGTGTGTGTGTGTGTGTGTGTGTGTGTGTGTGTGTGTGTGTGTGTGTGTGTGTGTGTGTGTGTGTGTGTGTGTGTGTGTGTGTGTGTGTGTGTGTGTGTGTGTGTGTGTGTGTGTCAGGGGCGCTCAATACGGGATAACACTCTAAGACGGGCCCAAAGACGCAGCTTCACCCCCGCCAGCTTCATGGAGGAGGACCTGCTGGACTTTCCTGATGAACTGGACACATCTTTCTTTGCCAGAGTAAGACAGAAAAACAACAATGTTGTTATGTTGCCGTTTATTTATAATTGAATAATAATTCTTATTTTTAAAAGAAAACCATGGGATTACCTTTTGTTGCACCTCTACTCACTATTGTCTTTCCACAATGTTCTTTCTAGGATATTCTGATGCAGGAGGAGTTGTCCACGTACGCAGACGAGGTGTTTGAGTCGCCGTCTGAGGCGGGCATGACGGAGGACGAGCCCAGCAGCAAGAACGATGAGACGGAGCTGACAGGCAGCGCCCTAGATAAGACGGAGCTGGAGAGAAGTCATCTCATGCTGTACGTTGCTGTAATGTTGTGCTGATGCCAACATTAAATAATGATTAACCCGATCCATGTTACTGGAGAACAGTTTTCACTGTAACTCATCAACGCTAAGCATAAAGTCGTGTATAAGAGATCAGAACATCTTGTGCAAAGGATTTTAGAGAGTATTGAGTGGAACACGTGTTGGCATTAAATGAGGTGGAAAAAACCCTCAAGTTATTTACTGAACGGTTTCCCTCTGTGGGCTGATTAAGAACGTTTACAGTAAGATCTAATAAAGCACCATGGATAGATGGAGAATTTAGGGATTTGCACAGCTCAAATGTATAAGGTAAGGATGAGTAAACGTAACGTAACGATTAGTCATCAATGGAGCTGAACAAAAAGCTAATCTGACAATAATATATATGATTGGCCTGGTTGGTGGTATAGCCAGATAATGCCTTTAAAAATAATCACGTGTCGCCTCCTCTGTTAACTTTTTCCAGACCCCTGGAGCGAGGGTGGCGTAAAGCCAAAGAAGGAACACCAGGACCACCAAAGGTGCCCTTGCGACAGGAGGTGGTGAGTGTTACAGGACAGCGGCGTGGCCAACGCATCGTTTTACCTGTCAAGAAGCTTTTTGCCCGAGAGAAAAGGCCTTATGGATTGGGCATGGTAGGGAAGCTCACAAACCGCACCTACCGCAAGCGCATTGACAGCTACGTCAAGAGGCAGATAGAGGACATGGACGACCACAGGTACTGCACCTCTTCACAGATCTGACTAATGAGCGCTTTCTCGCTGCTTCCCTCAGTTGATAACGGTCTAAATGTTTTTTAATACACTTTTTATTTCCTCTAGGCCTTTTTTTACATACTGGATCACTGTTGTCCATTTGCTCATCACTATCCTGGCTGTTTGCATCTATGGTATTGCACCTGTGGGATTTTCCCAGCACGAGACAGTTGATTCTGTGAGTATAGACTCAGTTGTGTTTGATTTGTTAATACACTTTCACAATGTTTTCATCTCATTACAACTCGTATTGATTGTCATTTGGATGTCTTCTGATTTTAGGTTTTAAGAAACAAAGGTGTATACGAAAATGTCAAGTTTGTGCAGCAGGAGAACTTTTGGATCGGGCCGGGTTCGGTGAGCACTCTTACTCTTGGTAGAAGATAAAGAACTCAAGCAATAACCATGTGTGAATAAATACTACATTTTGAGATGTTTTTCCTTTTTATCTATGCATCTTTAGGAAGCTCTGATCCACTTGGGGGCCAAATACTCTCCGTGCATGCGGCAGGACAAACAGGTGCATGATCTCATCAGGGACAAGAGAGCGATCGAACGCAACTCCGCCTGCTGTGTGCGTAACGACCGTTCTGGCTGCGTCCAAACCTCAGAGGAGCAATGCTCGGTCTGTAAACAAACCCACTTCTTATTTGTGTTCCTTGACCTTTTTATAATTCAACTCCAGAGAGACAAAGTGGGACTTTCTAACTTGTTTTTTTCGTGGGTTTATATTTCTAGAGTACTCTAGCTGTGTGGGTAAAGTGGCCGAGTCATTCCAGCACACCCCAGTTAAATGGTAAAGACAGACAGTATGGCTCTGTGTGCCATCAGGATCCCAGGTAAGATACAGTAGTAGTTTCATTGCACAGTATACATTCACAGATGCTGGTTGGTAAACATAATGTGTGCATATGATTTTTCTCATTACAGGATATGCCTAGAGCCTGCCTCAGTAACACCTCATGAATGGTCTGATGACATCAGCAAGTGGCCAGTAAGTACAGTTAAAGCCTGTCTGGTATTAAGGCATAAATACAATTATAGATGAGGTTGTTTGAAAAGTTATATCACGCACATATGATCTGACCATGATGAAAGATTAATTTTATTTATGGATATAAAAGACAAAAAACAATCACATACAAATGAAAAACAACAGAAATGAACTGTCCTAGTGTCTTGCCTTTTCTTCACAATCTACGTGTCCTAAAAACATTTACAAAACCAAAAAAAGCACTGAAATAGAAGCATGTGGTTTTCTCTCCAGAGTGGATACTGCTGGTACTCTGGGATATGTTATGAAATGGCAAAAATCCACCAAAACAGGCAATCTCCTGTTTTTTGTTTAGACCTCAACACGTGATTTTTCTTTTCTTTTGGATGAATCTGGGAGTGATAACACATTTTGGCACTGACCTTCAATCACTGCTACAAAAAACTAACAAAGAAAACCTGCTGTGGCAGATTTGTACCAGGTACGACACAGGGAACCACACCAACCTGCCTCATATAGACTGTACCATCACAGGCCGACCCTGCTGCATTGGAACCAAAGGGAGGTGAGGAGAGCTAATGAACCTGTGACAAACATTCATCCTGGAATATTAACATGATGTATGACTAGCTACTTATTTAATAATTGCTTCTTGTTTTCCTCAAGGTGTGAAATCACATCCCGGGAATATTGTGACTTCATGAACGGCTACTTTCATGAGGAGGCGACTCTCTGCTCTCAAGTAAGTGACGTTCTCCTTATTTTACATTATTAAAGGAACGAAAGGAGAACAGCTGTTTAGTCATGTGTGTTCGTCACATTCATAGTATGTGTATGACTTGGGGTCATGACTTAATATGCTGTGCTATGTCCTTCTTCAGGTGCACTGCATGGACGATGTGTGTGGACTGTTGCCTTTCCTCAACCCCGAGATCCCAGATCAGTTTTACAGGCTCTGGCTCTCACTTTTCCTGCATGCTGGGTGAGTCAGGAGCTGTCAGGATACACACAACTACTTTCCATGATCCTAAGATTTGCCTGGCGAGGAGGAGAGGGGATGTTTGATTGTACTATTGAAAGTTGTATTCAGAGAGGGTTTGTTTTTTTATGCAGGTATTTATTAGTTTCAAACATGAATAGTATAAAAAAAAAAAAGAAAAACCATAAATATGTAAATCACTTTCTACCAAGTAGTAAAAATAAAAGCTAATCTCGGTAACCAGAGGCGCAATTTAGCAGCTAAAATCAGTCAAAACGTGATTTTAAAAAGACCTAAAGGCCAGCTTTGTCTCAGCCTGATATACTAGATCAGTGTTTTCAAGGACTGTGTTTGCACCCAGCGGTGAGGAAAGGATGATTAAAAGATCAGAATCAGCACAGGGGTTTATTAGCCAAATATCTTTGGCGCGTACAAGAAAATTGACTCTGGCTGTCTGTAGCTCTTGGTTTATTCATACTCCCAACTAAAAAATGCAAGAAAAAACATTCAGCAAATATGTAAAAGAGGGGCAAACAACATCAGAAGAAAAGGCATACAGTAGCACAGAGGAAGTTGTTGCTTGTTAACTATGTTTAATATAAGATGAATAAAGTGAATCATCTTATTTATTCACTTATAGCTGCAGCTGCGTTCACTGTACTGTACTGTCACGCATACATTAACTATGTAGTGATGAATTAATTGCAGTTATGCACTGTATATTTAAGACCGGCCACAACCCTTTGATGTAGTTCAGACCTGTCAGTCAGTCAGCACAAAGAGCTGACCTCACTCTAAAGAGGAGCAGTGCTTCATCTTCATGCTGTCTTTTATCCGTCTCCTGGGTAATTAAACAAAGTGCCCTTGCTACACAAACTCATTAAGCTTCAATGAGATAGAGACCGATTTTGTTGATGTGCAAAGTCATCGGTCTGCTGAGGGGTTTGCCTTCTCTACACAGAGGAATGACCTTCCCAACACGTGCAGCTTTTATTACACACACACACACGCATGTCACATTGCACATACATTAAGACTTTGTCCATTTCCGTCCTCCCAGGATCCTTCACTGCCTGGTGTCGGTGGCTTTCCAGATGACCATCCTGAGGGACCTGGAGAAGCTGGCGGGCTGGCTGCGCATCTCAATCATTTACATTCTCAGTGGCATCACTGGCAACTTAGCTTCAGCCATCTTTTTGCCCTATCGAGCAGAGGTGATCACCACGAAATATCAGTGCATTTATGAGTCATATTATGTGTCAGAATCCCCGCTTGGGAGCTCATCAAGTTCACTAGGAACACCATATAATGCACAGAGATTTTAAATCACGTTATAAATGTTTGTGAACATGTGTTTGTAAGCTCACGCCCCTCTCTCTGCTGTCTTTGTGTCAGGTGGGCCCAGCCGGCTCTCAGTTTGGGATCCTGGCCTGCCTGTTCGTGGAGTTGTTTCAGAGCTGGCAGATCCTGGCTCAGCCCTGGAGGGCCTTCACCAAGCTGCTGTGTGTGGTGCTCTTCCTCTTTGCCTTTGGGCTGTTGCCCTGGATCGACAATTTCGCCCACATTTGTGGCTTTATCTCTGGCTTCTTCCTGTCCTTCGCCTTCTTACCCTACATCAGTTTCGGCCGCATGGACATGTACCGCAAACGCTGTCAGATCATCGTCTTCCTGTTGGTGTTTGTCGGGCTCTTCTCGGGCCTCGTGGTGCTCTTCTATGTCTACCCAATCAAGTGTGACTGGTGCGAGTTGCTCACCTGCATCCCCTTCACGGACAAATTCTGCGGGAAGTACGACCTCAACGCTCACCTGCACTGAAGTGTGGACAGCGTGAGCACAACAGGAAGGCATCAGGTCAAAATACGTGGACTAACAGATGATATCAGCCATTCTGCGTCTCCACTCTGCCCCTGTGTGACTGTGGGACTGTCTTATCTGTGAACAATGACAATATACTTGTGTTTTTTTACTTTGTCAGTATGAATACCTATGCCCCTCATCTTAAACACTTCCTTTAATCACCTCCCTGTTCGGCAGTCATTGTCACTCCTTCACTGTCCAGTGAAACAAAGGAATGGCACTTCTGAGCCTCATTAAAGTTCCCTGCTGCCCTTTACGTGTGAGGCAGGAATTAGAGAGCGCT
The DNA here is from genome assembly GCF_900634415.1 of Cottoperca gobio. Classification (NCBI taxonomy): domain Eukaryota; kingdom Metazoa; phylum Chordata; class Actinopteri; order Perciformes; family Bovichtidae; genus Cottoperca; species Cottoperca gobio. Next base: position 6,423,339 of record NC_041362.1, on the reverse strand, counting down.
GGTACAGACATAGATTTAATTATTCAGGCAACTTCATACAGAAGCAGGGACAAAAATCAAATATTGATACCGTTGGTGCCTTGTTGAGAAATGTACCAACTACTGCCATATTTTTGTTACATTATGCTGAGCACTCGAATGTTAGTTTTTTTTGTTTATTGCTTCCCAAGAAGTGATGATCGTTTTGAACCCGGTAGTGTTTTAGCTACCTGTCTAATCACATGTAACTGAAAACAACAGTAAAACAAATCAACAAACTTAAATGGTGTGTGACTTTCTCTCAATTACCAGAAAATGCCTGTTGAAGATTGTTGTATAGTTTATTCAAATTATACAGCAAAGAAATATCTGCTACAAATACTCAATTAACCACCCAAGCCTTTTTACTGCATGATCAGTATGGACGTCCTTAAGCTTTTACTTTTACAGTAAAGACTCTATACATACATCACATATATAAGGTTTTGCCGTGAGTGTGTACTCCATCTCTTGGAATTGCATGTTGGATATGGAGATGGCTGATGGTCCTTTATCCTTGAAGCCGGCCTTGCGGTAGAAAGGCACCAGGAAGTCCTCACAAATCAGCAGAGCTCGGCGGAGGCCCAGCATACAGCGCAGGTTCTGCAAGTATCGCCACAAGAGGATGGAGCCCTTGCCCTGCTGGCGATAGTGATGGTGCACTGACAGCACATGAATGTGCACAGTGGGGGAACCTGGGACATGCTGAGTTATTGCCTCCTGGAGAAAATAGATCAGATAAAGGCAATCCACATGCATCAGAGCAAGTTTATCAAAATCACTCATTTTCATGGAAGAGCAAGGTATTTGTATTCTTCACACAGATTCATACCTGCGAAAGCCTCTCCTTGTCCCAGCCAGTGCCGATGATGAAAGCTAGCAGCTGTCCCTCCTCAAACCAGCCCAGCGACAGCTCGGGGCACTTTTCCAGGAAGTTAAGCACTTCATCCAGGGTAAGTGGACACTCTCCAGACACAGAGACAAATGCTGGGTGGTGAGAAGAACCACTTCATGTCATGGGAGTAATATAATCAGGAAAAGATTACAAAATGTATTCTCTTTCAAGTTAAAACTGGCTTGAAGTGATATTGAACACCCAAAAGATATGATGCATGTAAACCTTCCCCACCTTTTATCAAATACGCAAGTCAGTCAAGTTCTGACCTGATGATACGTCGTGTTAAAACACACGTCAGGTTAGTTTTATGGTGAGCAGAAACTTGACTTACCTTCTCTCTCAATCTCAAACACACTGATGGCGTCCTGCGGCATGAGGTTCCTGAACTCACTGGCGGGGAGTGTGCGTTGTCTCTGTCGCAGAGGGTTGACCACTCTGACGGGCGTCTTCGGGACGGTGAGCCACTGACCTGCTGTTTCATGATGCCTCAATAATACAAAACGGGAGGTTGTGATTATTTAAAGACTCTTATGCTGATCTGTTTTCTTCTCTTGTAGCCTTATCAAGGATGCAAAGTAAGTCAAACCCTGTTAGTCCAACAGACTGTAATGTAACTCACTTCAGCAGGCAAGATGCTGCCCTTTGTGTCTCTCCTGCTCTCTCTTCCTCTTCTTTCTCTCTGATCTTATACTGTTAAGTGGTCCTATCAAAGTGGCTCTCCGTGCACGTGTCTCTAAATCCCCTGCTTTCAAACGACAGACATTATGTTATTAGGGTATTTCTTTTTTGTGCTCCAACGTCAGAGACGGTCAACTCTGTAGTTACGCATGTTTTAATCACTTGTTTGGATTAACCTCAGTTTCCAGGTGTTGACGGCAAACATTTGTATTTTTCCTAAACCTTATTTATATTTTTAAAAAGTGTTTTTTGTGACAATGAGACTTTATGTTTTGAACCGTACTGGGATTTGTGTGGATTGCTGTTGAGAGAGCACTTTGGTCCGAGGTTAACATGGTTACACAGACTTGTTTTACTGTGAACACAATATAGATGAGACCTTTAAATTCAGTATAAATGAGTATATAATGAGTTTTTATAGTAAATTATCATTATATAATCTTTTATTTATAGTTTATTATGTGGATGTGCGAGTGTCTACTAGGTAAAACAGTAGTCTTGGTTGATTTAACTTTTCCAAAAGCTTTTCTTTCCCAAAAGCATCAACAACTAATGAAAGTAAACAACCTGTTGTACAGTCCCAAGGTCCATCCATCCATCCATCCATCCAAAATAGAATTGTTTTAAGGATTATTGTTTATCTCCACTGCTTCACGAGCACAGACACGGTTGTCCTGAGGATTAATTCACCTTTTCCGACCTGCAGCTCTGTCTGTGTGGCCTGTGAGCGGCGTGCTAGTCTGAAATAATTCCTCATGGCCTCGTAAAATGACACGGTTGAGTTTTGAGAATCCCAGAAACATGTTTCAGCTTTTCAGATAAGGTAATAAATTAAAAGACTTTAGGAAAGTAGACAGACCTTTGGCTCTCGAGCTGATTGAAGATTAGACTCTGGTTTTACATGTATACAGTATAAACTCACCCACTGACCTTCTCTAGCTGAAAGTGACCCTAATCTCATTTACAGCATGTGTAGACACATTACATTTAAACTTGCAGACACATTTTACTCAGTGTATTATGTTTTTACAGGCACGCTCGAGGCCACAGTGTAACTGAATCCTCATTAAACTTTACACCTGTTGGTCCAGCTGAGCAGAGAGCAACAGTTAACCAATACAGCAGAAGAATGTCATTATGTTTGAAATATGAAGCGCCTAGGAAGTCCATCCTGAAATGAACTGTCACACAACAGCAGGTTATTATACGAGTGCTTCATCTTCTGCACAAAATGAAGCATGTATGTACTCGTTTCAAGATGAGACCTACTGTAGCCTGCAGTAGCTCACATGCAATGAAAAAGATATGCTCCAATTTTATTTAGCCCAGAGGTATATAATCTGAAATCTACTGTTAATCATTTGGAATCTAGCAAAAAAAATGTAATTCTCATGTATGATTAGTGCACTGCGGGAAGAAAACAATAACCTTTTTTGTGATTGTTGAGTGTTCAACTGTTCTTAAATGAGCTGGCTTGGGGAGGCTGCCTGTCTATCTAATCTAAAGCACAATTAAAATATCCACCTATGATTATATTGGGGGAGGAGGAGAAGAACCTTTAGTTTAGTTTAGTTCTCTCCGCGCAGTTTCTCTTCAGCTCTCCCCTCTCCTTTACTCCGCTCTGTAGGTGTGTGCGCTCGTGTGTGTGTGTGTGTGTGTGTGTGTGTCAGCTGCGAAGCCCCGCCCTTCGCAAAACGGAGCGAAGGAGAGAATGTGAATGCGCAAAGTAGACAGTACAAACTGAAACGTGCACATAAATTAGATCACTAGCATAAGTGTTTAGTTTATTTAATAAAAGTACAGCAGCAACACGAACCTGTGGGCTCACGTGCGCCCTCTTCAGTGCGGCAGAGTACTGTCTTCCTCACCTGGTGTCACCTCACTGTGGTTTTATGTCGCATCAGCAAGACTAAATATGTTACACACATACATCACATGCATTAACTGGACTATGGAAAGTCAGGACGCATAATAAAAGTTTCTGTAAACATTATATTGGCGACATACAGAGAGATAGCAACAGGCACGCGCCAAATGCATGCGCTCAACCTAGTTTGCGAGGGATTGCGCAATCCGAGGGGGAGGCTCAGCTCACATCTCTCCTGTATCTGAACAGAGAATACGCTAATTCAGCGATTGTGACTATAAAAATGATCATAGTTATTGGAATTATTCATAAAAATGCAGTTATAGCACAGACCAGTGGACAAATATACATTTATATTTTATTTTATTATTATTTGTTTTTTTTACTTTTCATGATGACGGGGTGCACGTCCCTGACTTTCACAAATGGCATGTTATGACACTCTTTGTTAAAAAATGTTAACAGACAGACCAAACAGAAATCATATGTTAATCAGAAGCTCACAGGTCCATAAGGCTTTTCAGGTGGAAGATTAACCGAGAGGCTGCCTTCATGTTTTACAGCAGTCCCTGGTCCATGTGTTAATTGCACTGCAGATGGTGAGTTTTGTAGCCTGCTTTGCCAGCAGAGGACGCTGCTTCTCACTGATAGACTAGTCTTACTCAGGTTTACACACAGTGTGAGGCAGGCAAGAAACACATTAATGAAAATGGAGGAAAATCTATGTTGTCACATATTAACCTCCAACATCTACCTGACAAAATAGATTTTCACGCAGGACATGCACATACACACTTAATGATAGACATTAATGTAGTCTCCGTGGTAGAAGTAGCCATCAGTGAGAGGGGGATGATTGAGTTCACTAAAAGTCAGTCTGCAAATGTGGTATTTGTAATTTTAAAAAAAGTTTTGCATTCCCCAACTTTTCTTGTGCAGTGTTCCCTTACCATACCTTTTACATGACCTTCCTCATACTTTCCTTCCGTATAACTCAACGGAAAAGATATATCATATTCAACATTTAGCAATCGTCACTCCTGCCTCTTTTAATAAAGTTGTCCACAGTATTAATTTGACTAGTCATGGATAAGGTGAATCGTATTATGTAGATAACAGTCGCAGCGCAACATCAGAGCAATAACCCTAGTCATTATACTCCGGGCCCCAAGTTCAAAGTAAATAATTGCTGTAGATATTGTAACATAATCTAATTTGCAGATGAATAAATAAAGTATATACGTATTCTCAGGAGTAAATAAGTATTGTGACGGATCAGAACAACTACTGCTAGTTCAAATGTTTAATCTGTTCTTTATTGTTATACACATGCTTCTATACACACGAGGAAAGACAGGTATTGAGTTTACAGAGAGCCACAAACCACCTGCTGTGGAGTTATCCTGGATACCAGGTAGTGGTCAGAACAGGAACAGGAAGGCACAGTGTCAAGTTGAAATGGCACAGAGGAGGAGTGGGGAAAGACAAATCAACCATGTTACATAAAAGCAGTGCGAGGTTTAAGCCTCTACAAATTCACATGCAAATCCTAGCCCAATTATTAAAATGCAAAGTTTGCACTTATTGCATTGAATGGTGTTCCTGCCAATCAAACGTACATTAATAGAATCCGCTTGAACCTAAATATTAAGATTAAATGCATAATTGATACATGGCTATAACATAGTAAACAAACAGTTGAATTTCATATTGCAATAAACAATAACGAGATACATTTGTCCAGGTTTGCGATAGAAAAAGAGGCTCTGTACATTAGCATCAAAAATCCTGTCTACGGTCTGACAACGTTTGTATATTGTAGCATTTCTAAGAACACTAATGTCCAATGCAACAAGCAGGCAGCCATATTAATTCAAGGCACATAGATCTATATGCATGGCGCTACACACACACACAGGACCAAATTATGTCAAAGTGTTGCAGCCACACAAACACCGGACCCCTTTTTTTTTTTTGTTGCAGCGACATCACATAAGCAGACACTGGCATTGCCACGAAAAGACTGTACAGAGATCTGCCACATCTACGACAAGCACACTTACTGTGCCAAAGTGAGTCGGCATACATGTAGCTGGAGCATCTATGCTTGTTGCAGGCTTTAGCTATCTTTGAGTTTAGCTGTTAGTTCCATTATTTCAATATAAGGATCTTTTTTCTTCTATGTAGTATGCAAGTATACATTTTGTAAGTACACAGGATTCTAGTACAGTTATGATACATAGATATCACATCGTTAGAAATAATAACAAAAAGTGACATGTATATGTTTAAGACTGCAGACAACTTAAACTCATCTCATCATAAACTCTTGCTATAAGGAATGGATTATAAACGATTTTGTCAGAGTACAAAATCACTTCAAATGGACGCACAGATAAATACGTAATATGTTGTCAAATTTCTGATCGTAACCCAAATCACACAATTACTGTAAAAATAAGTTCTCACGTCATTAATGTATTTCACTGATGAATACAATATCTAGACACACACTGTATTTATAAATTCTTCTGAATTTAGTGTTAAACATTTGAGACAGAGTTAATTTACGGTAAGTGTGCTTAAAACCACCATGACAGGTAGTGAAACGTCTCTGGAATCCACATTACTAGACCACAACTCTGGCCGAGACACACGACTGAACACCATCTGACAGTTAATGAAATGTTTTCAAAGCTGGGGAAACAATATCTTTTTTTTTTCTTTTCTTTTTTTAAACATCAGTCATAGAGTAATGTACCAAGAACATCTTTCCAGGAGCCACATTTGGTTTCTAATGTCAAGAGCAATTGATGGAATAAACAGAGTCCTCCCTCGTCCTGGTGGACTTCCTGTCGGGGCCGTTGCTGGCTCTGATCACTGAAGCAGAAGACTGGGCTTGGGGAGGGGGTGGGGGGAGGAATAGAGAGACTGGATGATCCTTGTAATGCAAACATCTCTCCTGATGGATGGGAGGGTAAAGGCTGGATCAGTCAGTGGTCGAGGTGCTCATCTTCCATATGAAGGCTGCTCGTGGGACACAGGAGGGGCTGGCTGGAGCAATTTGTGCTCTGACTTTTCAGGCTTTCTGTTGACTCTGATGACCCTGGAGAGGAAGAAGCAACGGGTAATCAACACGGCTCAAAGTGAAGTCTCCCGACAGACCGCTACAAAAATACAAAACAGCGCTCATTCTTGATAAGATAGGCCTATCACGGGAAAGTCCCTTTATAAACCCCGCAGGGTCTTGTGTTTGTCTAGCGGTGTGATAGATGACGTTGAGTGAGAGCTGATAGGCTGAACACCTATGTGCCATGCCTCCTCGTTTACCGTTTTTTAATACCGACTCCGGGCTTTCCCTGGTAACCCCGTGTTTAGCTTAAAACGCCATGAATTGTGGGTGATCCCCTCAGGCCAAGTCTGCAGGAATGCAGACTAACGGAAATTGTGCATAAAAGGCTCAAAATGTCTGTGAGAGAGCCCTCATGCACATTTGACAGAGGGACAGCAGACTTAGCGAAAAACCCGCCTCAAAGTCCTTGAGAGTGGACTTTGGGATTGGGCCACAGAAAAGCAGAGCAGACAGGAAAGCCTACATACCAGAGTTATTCGGCCATACCAATAGAGCAGGAATCAGGACCTAGAGCTGCCCAAAGTGAGGCGGTACGAAGGGACAGGATGTCAGGGAACAGAAGAGGAGTGTGTTAGGAAACAGAGAAGCACAAGAGCACACAGGTTAGATGCAGAGCACAGGGAGTCACAGCCTTCAGTCTTGGATTTAAGAAGAGAAATGTTAAAGTAAAAAATAAGCAAGAACCAGATGATTTGTAGCAAATTCATTGTAAGAGCGACAGTTAATGCTCGTCATCAGGAAGTACCGCTGAATACTGTACATGGCTTTACGCATACGTTTTCATACAGAGTACGTATTCTGCTTCTTTCCTGTTTGCAGGGGCTTGAATATTATTTTTTGACAGTCTGATATTTCTTCTCTGTTCCTGGCAGAGAATTTCTCACCTTGCAGAGACAAGTCGCCCGCTGGGTCGCTCTCTGTTTTGGTCAAGCTGCTGTGTTCGCTGCTGCAGTCCTGTAGGATGTCTCCTCCAGAATGCATCCGGTCCTCTGGATCACCCAGGAGAGTAAATGCCAATTAATTAAACCCTCCGAGCCAAAACATCTTTACCGGTGTCACATTATTAAGTGTTCACAGACTGCCGAGTGAGGAAACTCACCATCATCTGGAGAGAGGGATTCTGCCACATCCTCTGCGGCTGTGGCCTGGAAGAAGGAACAAAAGCTTTTAGTTTGCAGCAGAGTTCAAATTTAAATGTCAGCTGGTGCAGAGGCGGCTCACGTCAGTGGGGGCGGGGCTGCTGGACAGCAGCGTGTGTGGCTGAGCATCAGACATCTCGGACAGCTTCTCCTCATCTTCTTCCTGGATGGGAGAGGATGGAGACCTCAGGGTGCTGCAGGGGGCGGACACAGCAACACAATGAATTAATTGCAGCTACTTACATGGACTGATTTACACCTCTACCTTTCAAAAGAAATGATCTCCAGATGTTGTAACAGCTTCAGCCCAGCAGCATGTAGGAGCTGCATTCTACAATCACATCATAACTAAACTGTCCCGTATGGAAGAAACTCTGCAGCAGCCACAGTAAAGGACTCATGTTGTAGCTGAACACCTCATCCTTGTATAAAAGGTGTTGCAGTGTAACTGTGATGACTGACCAAGCCTAATGCAAAGTGTTTTTTGGGATTAATGTTACATATACAAACATATTATCTGCTTTCCTCTCCTGAGATTTAACAGTAATGTTTTTGCATGTACGTGTGAACATACCTGTCAGGCGACTTGCTGACTTTGCCTTTCTGCAGACTCCCATCACTTAAATGCTCCGGGGAGCTCAGCTGTCGGCCGTCACCGCCCGGACCCCCTGAGAAGTTGATGTCTTCGTAGAGGGGGGCAGATGGGACAGCAGGAGACACTGAGCACAGACCGTTCAGAGCCTCCAACAGCGAGATGGGTTCAAAGCCGGGAGGAACCGAGTCTGTGCTCTGCAAAGAGGCATGGACAAGGACCGGTGGTAACAATGCACAGCTAATAAAGAAATGGCTAAATATTCATAACAAACACTTTCAAAGATGCCTGTTGCCAGTGTAGGTGTCAGAGCTGAAGCCGTCAGCCTGCACTGACATACGGTAAACATGCACCCCAAATAGTTGCTTTGCCTTACAAAGCTGTGTATGAGAAATAATCTAAATGGATTTTTAACCGTCTTTTGCGGAGCAATAAATGAGCTTTTAGTGGCTAATGCAACATTTCCTTTACATCTCTGGCCTGTCACTCCTCGTGCCTAGCTTTCATCTTGGAAGCTACAAGGCTCTAACTGTGAAGCAGCTGCAGGCAGATCATTACACGGAGGTGCTGCTTTAGCCACAACATACCAACGTGCTGCTCAATAAAAGTTGGTATAAATCTAGATCACATTATTCCTTTTGGATTTTTTATCACTTTGAAACATGTGAGATAGGAATGGACCCCATGCAATGTTTTTATGCAGCCCAAATTCATGCTCCGTTTCCCCTTTATGTTGCTGCGCTTCTTAGCCAAGTTATCTGATTATACTCAGGTGCACATGAGACTTACTGAGTGCTCGTCATGGTCCATAGTCTGAGCCAGAACAGGGCTGAAGGACACGGGGGAAAGAGCTCCGGGCTTTTTCCTCACAGCTCTGATCTGCAGCAAGGCTCTGAAGGCTGGTGCGACAAACACACGCTCAAATTAAAACACGTTTGACTTCTCTTCAAATAGATTCAATAAAACACCTTAAAGAGCAGAACTTTATTTAAATAATGTAACACTTCTTACGCAGCCTGCAGATGGGACAGTTGTTGGCCTGGTAACGCAGAGTGTCTGCGCAGGAGTTGCAGAGACACAGATGTCTGCAGGGCAGGATGAGTGTGTCTCGCAGGTCAGACAGACAGACTACACACTCGTTGCTGTTGTCACTGTTCTCATCATCTGATGGCTGGAAAGAGGAAACAAAATCAAATCGTAAGTCGCAAATAAAATACTTTTACAGCACTGTGATTCATGTATACGGGAATATTGTCAATGAAACCTTGGTTTCTTGGTTGTTTTTGTTCTCAATCCCATAGATCTCCTGTAAAAGGTAGCTCACACGGTCCACCTGAGAAGATACAGAAACACAAATTATCCTTCAAAAACCAATGCACACGAACACAACGAGGTCTGAGGGCGGTGGAAAGCTAAACGCATCTTCTCTCCAGTTATTTTAGAGAAGGATGTGCGCAGTGATGCACAAAAGTAATTCATGTGTTTCACTGTTGAATGTTGTTTACAGTCTTAATGTTACATTTAACGTCTACTTCACAGATGTGCGTTATTGTTGCACAGACTCCCGGCGGTCTCGGCACACATTTCTGTGTCTTAGTTTTCTCCAAAGCTGCAGATGAGTTTTAGGGCCACTGATGATCTGCGTAACATCCTGTGTCGCATCAACGACACGAGCATCATTTAATGACTTGGATTTAAGGTGTTTAAAAACAGCAATGTGTTACTACACTATACGTTCCACTTGATGATCTGCTGATTAATAATAACTGAAATAAAAACATTCATAAACCTACAATCTGCTTCTGCTTCAGAGGCTTGATGGAGAAACTGCCGTCGACGTGCTGAAGGAGACGAAGAAAAGGTTTTAGCTCAAACACTTGTTACACAGAATAAATCGTTTATTTAAATGTGTACGTACTCTTTCAAAGGCTGCCAACAGCACATGAGCATGTCCGAGGCAATCTTGAAAAGAATAAACAGTATTCTGGTTAATACTAAAGTCGACCTAAATGTGTAGCTCACAATTAAACTGCCAACGCCGACATTCTTAGTGCAGTTTCCATACGACTGTGTTGTTAACCTACCGTCCCCTTCATCAACGACAGCTTGGATTACCATGGGAAACACTCCTCGGTCGAGGTCAAAGTTCAGCTTCAAGGGAAGGAGACGCATATATTTAAATATCCAATGAGTCACCACGGGTATAAACAAAGACATGCATCCATGAGTGTAACAAGTCAAAGGTTGTGTTGATGCACTGATGTACACCTGCAGGATGTTTACAGACACAAACAAACACCAATGCAGACAAAGTGTTGCTGTGATGTGTGATACGGTAACAAACTCCACCAACTGCTGCAGATACTCACATCTTCCTCTTTCCACTCGCTGAAATCTATTTTGAAAGACGGCATGGAGAACTGCTGGCTCACCCCTCGCTTGTAATGCACAGTTTCAGAGACCAGCGAGGGATTCTTTGGATTGTACCTGCACACAGTATGTTACAGAGGAAACTGATCGGTGTGCAGGAGGATGAAGGAATCCTGGATAGACGGTGCACTCTGCTTTTAGAACTGGGCAACAGCTGAAGTTGACACTTAGACATTTAGCAGTAAGGAAAGCCGTTATCTTTAAGGACTCAATATGTGCATTAGTGTCCCTGTACAAACACGTAATGAAGAAACACTGGACAGCACAACAGTAGCAGTATCTCCTCTCATAGTAACACAATAACTTCAGTAACAACTATTACTTTCATCTTCTTCTAAGTCTCATCAGCGGTATCCATGGCGACTGGAGGTTGCTAAGGACCGACCATATCTATTCTAGTCTTTGTGCTCTAAGGCTCGAATCTCACTACCAATAAAACAGAGTTTAAATGTCTCTGGCACGAGTAACATGATGCTGCTGTCAGTTACATTCATCTGTGTATATGCTTTGAGTCTGAACAACCTCCCTTAGACAGATGCATGTGCCCCATGTTGGTTTCAGGAACGATTCAGGTGTGACATTTAAATTTAAATAATAAAAGACTAGATAAGAGTCCGATTTAGTCATTTTTATTAAACTATAGCAGGTCACCTTTTGTGCTTCTAAGAGGTAAAGCTTTTTCTGAGTCAGCGCCATAAAAAAAAGGAGTTTCGATATTAATATTCTTACACTGCCATCCCATTGGAGAACTCCTCAAATGCTTGGCAGTAGAGTGTGATGGCCACGCGAGCATCAGCATCAAAGGTGAACTCCACACCATACTGAACCTTTGGTTTCCCACCTTCCTCCACCGGCGTGTCAGAGTCGTCTTTGTATCTACAACCAAGAGGTTTGACAAACTTTAGGTCGGCACAATGGAAACTTTTTCCTTAAAACAGTCGTTTACTTTTTTTTTAAACCGGGATTTGTATCGTAGTGTTACCTCATTATCCTTACCTGACCAAACGCAGAGAGTCCTTTCTAATGTTTACGAGACTCCTCAGGGTTTTCACAGGCTCGTGGGGTGCAGGCGTCACATATGGGAACTAGGGAAATAACAGCAATATGGATGATATTAGATTTGAAATGATCAACATGGTCCTATTACTGACAAGAAATGTACAATGTGTTTATTTATTGTAGCTTTTTAAGCTATTCTCAGATGATAAAGAAACATCAGTTTTCACCTGCACTGGCCTATTTCCAAGAAAATTGAGGTCCGTGTTTTCTCCAAAAAGGTATCCCTCTGGATGTGGTGTGTCGAATTTCTCTCCCCCCATGAAGAAGTGGCTCGCAAAATAATTCCCTGAGGACAAAAGAAAAATGAATAATAGAGTCACTGTGAGCAACAAAATATAGTGACACTGATTTATATACAGTTGCTTCCAATGATCGGTCTGTAAAATATAAAATGGTTTAGCTGTACCAATTGTTGTCTGAAGTGTAATATGACTCATGAGCAACATGTTTGGACTCATGTTTAATAATGCAGTCATTTCCGAGGAAGGGGTAAAGTAGCCTCACACTTAAACCCCAAAACAACTTTAGACTGGAAGTGATAACATTAGAATTTCAGGTTCTCTTCTTGGCTATTTGTTGCATGTCATGTATGTCTATAATTCAGATGAGACAAGGAAAGTTAATAGTTGCTCGTTCTAGTAAATGGAATTAATACCTACAACTGAGGTACATCAGCAAGTCACACAACATGCCACTGTGAAGTTCAATTGCCAATTTTGTATAAACATGATCATTCAAATGTCTATTTAAACAAGATTTGTGTTTAATTGTAATCAATGTAACCACCCCTAAACCAGAACGTAAACTTAAAATGAACAACCTTGTTATCACCATGTCAGTCCTTATAGGTGTTTACTGAGAATACATGAGCAGCTGAAAGAAAATAAGTGGTGTTTCTTATGGGTTTAAAACTGAGTCAGGTGTTTGGTCTGACATTGACATGCCTAACTTCGTCTTAATAATAAAGTGAAAGTGTAATAAGCAAGTAACACTAATGAGTACTTAGTTTAAATAGCTTTGAAATGCAACACGATCAAGAAAATGTGCCTTTGAGATCGTTTTTATGGAAGCTGTAAATCATTTGTTGACATGGGTGTCCTGTCTCTGGATGTCAGCCTCAGCTCTTAGCATCAATTTAATGTGGATAAAACACTTGACGAAGTCTGTCCATTTAGAGTTGGGCATACAATGCATTGGATGCATTATGATCACGATGTTGTAATAACAATAAACCAACTTTCTTTAACCTAACAATCCATGCAAGTAGTACAAGGTCCTGTATAAATGACAAGGTTTTCTGAATAACGTGTGACCCACAGTCACATTTCAATAGGCTCATACATGTTTCCAATCATTATCTAACCGTGTATACGAGCTGATGTTAATCAACAGCAAATAAACAATAATTAGCCTAATTGACGTTAGCTAATGAATGCTCGGAGCCTCAATGTTTATTCTTGCTTTAGTAGATACGTTTTAAGGGAAATCTGAATTCCATCAACAAAACACTGTCGATCACTTACCAGATTTCGGGGGAAATCGATAGGCCGAGTTGGCCTGGATATCGATATCCTCAACACCAGCGATTCTGCGACTTAGGATGGACCCCATCTTTCTCTGCTGATGCTAGCTACAGTTAGCTAGCAGCTTGGCAGCTAACACCGCGTCACAGCTCCGATTAGCTCTCCCTTGAAACGTACACTAACGCCACACCAAGATTGTATCAACCACGTATAAAGACTTTCGTTAATTTGACATTGTACACGTTCAGTTTGATCAGTGGCTATGCTGCGAATGCTAATGCTAACAGGAAACAAATTGAGACGGGCTGTTGTTTTGCCTGAGCTGTGCTAACGTAGCAGGGAGTCGACCTGATTGGCTGTCTCCAAGCGTTCCAGAAATCCAGGGCGTTCGCTCACAGTGTTGGGACCGCCCGGCGGGGAGGAGGTCAGGAGGGGAAAAAGGGTCAAGCATGTCGTTTTTTCAATTTTATTTTTTATGTATAGGAGCACAGTAGATACAGAGTAAAAATAATAGTAGCGCAAAATAAAAATAAACTGTTGGAGCTCAATTTTGTCATACAATTCTAAAGGTATGGGCCCATAGCACACTAAATAAAAACAATGTATTTGCACAATAGATTAAAAATAAATGTATATATTCTGCTCCAAAAATAAAACATAACTTAATCAATCTACATTAAACAGTATGAATCCATGCTCCATTATAAACAGCCTTGCTGAAAATACTTTGCTTTGTGAATGCTTTTGGTGGTAAACAGAATAGTAGAAACACCACTCTTTTGAAAGTATGGAGCGCTGTCTTTCTCGACACCATGGAGCGCAGCACTAGGAGGCGTTGTTTCCTGCCCTCTAGTGGTCACATTGATGTACAACTCATTATTAGAGACAAATAACAGTAACATCGATATTGGTCATTATTATATAGGCGCATACACATTCCCAGAATAAATGTAAGAAATATATTCACAATTTAAGCCTACTAATATTTCTATATAGAAATCACAAATGAACATTGCCTAATACATATTAAATAAAAATGCAAAATAAACTGAAACAAACTTAGAAGAACATTTAAGAAAGAAACTATTTACCCACTTCCCTCTCTCTTCCTTAACTAACAAGGTAGTTCCATGTTCTTGACTGAGTTGCTGTGGCTGCTTCCACATACAGTCTATAGCAGGGGTGTCAAACTAATTTTAGTTATACAGCCCAATTTGATCTCTAGTGGGCCGGACCTGTAAAATTATAACATAATAACCAATAAATAATGACAACTCCACATTTTTCCCTTTGTTTTAGTGCAAAAAAATAATAATTCTTAAAATGTTAATTAACTATCTTTTTACAAAACATTATGTATGAACAACCTAACATTTCTTAAGAAAAATAAGTGCAATTTCAACAATATTATGCTGTTGATTATGATGTTTATCATTTACACATGTGCATTACAGTGTATCTACAAAGGCACAAAATATTTAGAGGAAACATTTGAAATAGCAGTTGCTTTTATTGAACAATTGTAGTTAATGTCTTCTCTGTAATTTTTACACTTTGCAAAGTCATCCCGCGCGCCGGATTGGACCCTCAGGTGGGCCGGTTTTGGCACCCCTGGTCTATAGTGTTCAAGTTTGCTGTCTGTTGTCATGTAAAAAGTTCTTAAACTGGTGTTAATAACTGTGAAATATAAATGATCAAATGAATGCAAAAGACTTCCCTCAGTGCACCTTACTTTGACTGACATCCAGCTGTGCTGAGCTGCAGGTATTATCATTACAAGAGATTACATAAATAAAATATAAAAGGTGGAGTTGAAAAGTAAATCCTGCAAATTATAAGCATCCAAATACTTATCTATATATCTATCATTGCAATTAACAGAATCAAATATAAACAGTGCAAGAAAAATGTGCAGGTAGAATTATACCTACAGATTGTACAGAATGTATTTTGCATAACATTTTCATATGGCAGTAATTGCAACTCTTACATTACATTACATTCAAATGTATTACTAAATTACACCTCCAATGCATTTAGAAACAGGTTCAGTCTATGTCATGAGAATTTCAGCTAATTAAGAATTCCTCAAAGAACAACAGTGTTAAACAGTTGGAAATAAGGCACATTGTGATTGTTGCCACTAAGGCAGTAATTGTCTGTGTTCAGTGTTCACTACTGTATTACACAAACATCTTTCTCTTCCGGTTTTTGTTTCTTCATCTCCCTCTCTGGATAAAATGGTTTCTCCAGGACAGCTTTGTTTTCCTCTGATGTCTGCACACCTTTGCTTAGGAAGTCATGGACCATCTGCCATGAGTCCACCTCTGAGCTCCAGAGTGCAGCTCTGGCTCTGATGAACTGTGAGACTTCAGTCTCGCTGCCTTTAGCCAGACTGATGCTATCTTTACAGATGAAGAAGATATCCATGCCAAGGAAGAGAGCATTGAGCCCGATGAGACCGGCCCTGGCTGACTTGGAGAGGGCAAGAGGCCCTTTGACTGCTGCCTGTCCAATATCTGGGATATCTGACGCAACCTTGGGGATGTTACGCAATACCTTTCCTTCCTGCACTGCCACTTTGCCAGCATTTACAGCCAGCTCTTCACTTTTTAACATCTTAATAGCGGAGGATGCATCAACAAGTGAATCAATACCCTTTACAATAGCACCAGATCTACAGAGCACCTTGCCAACTCCCAGAACAACATCTAGCTTGCTTTTGGTGACCTTCTCCAGACAATCCTGGAAAAACTGCACATCCTCCATGAAGCTCTGGAAGACTTCTCTGGCTTTCTTTTGATGTTTATGGTTTACTCCAATCTCTGTGGCGGTGGTGACAGCACTGTTGACGCCGCTGGTAATTCCCAGCCCGACCCCAGTCATTGTCAGAATTAAAGACGCTCCAGCTGTTACAGGAATTAACGCCAAGCCAATGATGGAAAGCACACCTCCAGCTGCCCCCACCGAGCTGCCGGCCACACTGGAGATCTTTGAACCCTTATGCATCCTGTCTAACTGAACAGCATTCTCCTCCAGCTCTTTAAGACACTGCAGCATCTTGGGTTGTCGCTTACTGAACTCATCGATGAAGCCAGAACAGGGTTCGCCCTGAAACAAGAACACCATCCGGAAGTTCTTGTTCATCCTGACAAAGAGAGAATGAGTAAAGACCTCATAAGCTGACGCATCTCAATAAGGTTAGCATGTTAGCTTAAAATTCAGTATGAAAATATTGGATGTGGCATCTGTTTGTTTTTTTTGTAACACACATTAGGAGGCTACAAGAAGCAATACAATGTGGTTACAATATTTCATATTTAATAAATGATACTGAAGTATTAACTCCTGCTGGACAAGAAACATAACCCAAGAATCCACTCAGAAACGAGTCCTTTGAAGCTATACTTAGGCACAGCCATTCTTTGAGCTAAATGCTAACGTCAGCATGCTAACATGCTCACAATGACAATGCCAACATGCTGATGTTTGGCAGGTATAATGTTTACCATGTTCAGCGTCTTAGCATTCCATGGTTTGCTAATGTTTACCTGAGTTCATCAAGCTGGTTAATGTGATGAAGCATCCTTTGTGTCTCATCTTCAGACAAATCCACATCGAGGTTTACCAGAGTTTCGTCGTTCATCTTCACGCAAAAGTTGCCGAAGGAGCTGTGAAAGACACAAATGTATTTTTTTTTTAAATAGATGTTTCTTTTGCAAAAATGTGCATATTATTTTACAGACATGTCCCTTTACCTTTTCTCTAACGTCTCACAGATTTTCTGGGTGGTCTTTATGTATTTGTCCAGCTGATATGCCAGCACTTCCACATTCTGAAGTTTGGGGAGGAAGAAGACGTTTACATCTCTCTTAAACTCGATTAGGTGCTGGCAGATTTTCCGTGCAGCAGTGATGACAACCTGAACATGTTCAGGGCTGATCCCTTCTGGCAGATGTAACACCTGGTCCTTCTCCATGAACACATGAAGTGAGGTGACCGCCAAACTCTCCACTGCATCCAGGAAGCAGTTAAGCTTCTCCAGGCCTTCCAGAGTGGTCTTCAGCACAGCAGCCAGCTCCTTCTCCAGCTCTGTACGCCTGCTGTCTGCAGTCACCTGGGTTACCTTGCTTCTCATATATTGCCAAAAGGCCGTAGCTCTGTTGTCTGACTGGGTAACATGACTGATGTCTAGGTCAATGTTGTCAGCCCTGTCTTTAATGTCCATTATCATGATCAACTCTGTCTCCCTCTTCAGCATCCACTTAGGGCTCCACTCGACAAATTCTCTCACGGTGTCGATGTAGATGAGGGTATCTGCGGTGTAGCAGCACAAGGCCTCCTGGAGTTCCTTTCTGTAACACAAAACATCATCCAGTTTGTGAGATTTCAAAACTAAATGAAACTGAACTGTTGTTGTGAAGTTAGTCTCACGTTTTTTTTTTACTTTATCAAATTCTCTTAATAAGACTGGGTGATATAGAGAAAATGAAATATCACAATATTTTTGACCAAATTACCTCAAAAATCGATATTGCAACGATGCTGTAGGGTTAACCATTGGGGCTTTCACAAAATATTTCCAAAATGAGATTTTATTTTGATAAATAATCATCGGTAATGTGGATATAATGAGATAATATAACAGCTACAACATTCTGGTAAGTTCAGAAAATGACATCACTTTACTGTAGTGCACCCTTTAAAACCAAGAAAAGACAATTTATCACATAATCTAACATCTAGTCTCATATCACAATATCGATATATTGCCCGGCCCTATTTTAATATCGAGTATCTGCCAAATTAGTTGTTTCCTTCGCAGCATACTGAGGCTACAGTTACTTGTAATTAAAGCACGTATAACATTAGTAAGGCATTTTGAAACAGCAGAACAGCATGTAGTGTGCATGTAGTATAATATCTGTGCAGAGGAGGGTCGATCTGGATCTCATTTTAAAGCTTAAAACAGAAGTCAGAGAGCCTCTTTTTTATCTCCAGCGGGAACTAAATACGGAAGTCGAGCTGTAGTTTTTGACCTGAGAGCAACTACACAAAGTAGAACGACAAAGACTAGAGATACAGAGCAACTACACAAAGTAGAAAGACAAAGACTAGAGATACAGAGCAACTACACAAAGTAGAAAGACAAAGACTAGAGATACAGAGCAACTACACAAAGTAGAAAGACAAAGACTAGAGATACAGAGCAACTACACAAAGTAGAACGACAAAGACTAGAGATACAGAGCAACTACACAAAGTAGAAAGACAAAGACTAGCACAGAGACAGAGTTGCTTACTTCTCTACTTATAAGATACAACTTATTTACCTTGCAGCAGACATGTTGCTCCTCTCGGTGTGTCTTCAGTTCCTCAACGTACTATCTGCGTGTTAGCTGTTGTGAATCTGCTAAAACCTCTAACTTCAGCCTACTTGTTGAAGAATGTTGACAAGCAGCCGACGCCGTTGGGTTTCGTTTTCCTTTCTCCACATCACCAGGTTGAAGTACCACACCCATCTCTGTACAAATCATATTCAAGGCTTGGCAGGAAAAGTTCAACTCAAAGGTGAAACTGCATGATAGCGATAGTGTTGCGTTGGAAAGCCTGAAGCGGCAGCACAACTTGTGATTTCAAGATGCTGCCTTCAAAAACTGTCGGGGGAAAAAAAAGGGGGAAAAATAAATCAGGGAAATATGACATGAAGACAAAGAAAGAAAGGAAAGAAAGAAAAACAGAAAGAAAAATGTAACACATGTAATATGAAGACAGGAAGAAAGGAATGATGTGCAAAAGAAAGAATGAAAGCAGAAGAAACAAAGGAAAGATAAATTAAAAAAGAAAGACATTGGGGTGATATGAAGACAGGAAAGAAAGAAAGACTTAAATTAGGAAGTGGGGATACATTAAAGTAAAAAAGATAAATCCAGATTGAACTGTATTCATCCCTTGGGAAACTGTTGTGCTGTTGCAGTAACAAAGAGTGCAAATATAACAAAATATAGAAAATAAAGAGCATCAATAAAGTGCAATGTGAACAAGTTAAACAATTAGTGTCAGAAATATAAACTGTTAAGGACCTCAGATATGTATAAGAAGTGGCATATCGGTATGAACAATAAAAACTCTTAGTACAGGTAAACGTATATGGTTCATTCAAA
Organism: Cottoperca gobio; assembly: GCF_900634415.1. Lineage (NCBI taxonomy): Eukaryota > Metazoa > Chordata > Actinopteri > Perciformes > Bovichtidae > Cottoperca > Cottoperca gobio. The sequence continues at coordinate 6,403,838 of NC_041362.1, read as the reverse complement.
ATGTTCAAAGACTATGTCAATATTTCACATTATGACCCATGATGTCCCCCAACATACATCGTCAACCAACAGGTGTGTGCTTCTCATATGATAATAGGTTTTAACAAAAACAATGAGCAAGTAAATGTCCATGCTAATGTCAACACAACACAAGGGTTAAGAAGAAAGGTTTAGGACTAGGACTATGAATCTTACGCTGAAATTTGCTAAGATGCTAAATACAGCAGGTAAAAGTGAAGTGTTACCGCAAATCTTAAGATTCTGTGTTAAAATCTAATTTTAAAGGCTTTATTATCTCAGATTATATTTGCTCACATGATGCATATTCCTAATAAAGGTGTTTAATCACAAATTGGGGAAGTAGCAACATGGGTACATGAGAGATCCGGCCCCCCGAATAGGGTTTTCCGACCATGACGAGCATGCAAGGTGCTGGAGCTGGATGAAGGACAGTGTGTGTGTCGGGCCGGTTTTGGCACCCCTGGTCTATAGTGTTCAAGTTTGCTGTCTGTTGTCATGTAAAAAGTTCTTAAACTGGTGTTAATAACTATGAAATATAAATGATCAAATGAATGCAAAAGACTTCCCTCAGCGCACCTTACTTTGACTGACATCCAGCTGTGCTGAGCTGCAGGTATTATCATTACAAGAGAGTACATAAATAAAATATAAAAGGTGGAGTTGAAAAGTAAATCCTGCAAATTATAAGCATCCAAATACTTATCTATATATCTATCATTGCAATTAACAGAATCAAATATAAACAGTGCAAGAAAAATGTGCAGGTAGAATTATACCTACAGATTGTACAGAATGTATTTTGCATAACATTTTCATATGGCAGTAATTGCAACTCTTACATTACATTACATTCAAATGTATTACTAAATTACACCTCCAATGCATTTAGAAACAGGTTCAGTCTATGTCATGAGAATTTCAGCTAATTAAGAATTCCTCAAAGAACAACAGTGTTAAACAGTTGGAAATAAGGCACATTGTGATTGTTGCCACTAAGGCAGTAATTGTCTGTGTTCAGTGTTCACTACTGTATTACACAAACATCTTTCTCTTCCGGTTTTTGTTTCTTCATCTCCCTCTCTGGATAAAATGGTTTCTCCAGGACAGCTTTGTTTTCCTCTGATGTCTGCACACCTTTGCTTAGGAAGTCATGGACCATCTGCCATGAGTCCACCTCTGAGCTCCAGAGTGCAGCTCTGGCTCTGATGAACTGTGAGACTTCAGTCTCGCTGCCTTTAGCCAGACTGATGCTATCTTTACAGATGAAGAAGATATCCATGCCAAGGAAGAGAGCATTGAGCCCGATGAGACCGGCCCTGGCTGACTTGGAGAGGGCAAGAGGCCCTTTGACTGCTGCCTGTCCAATATCTGGGATATCTGACGCAACCTTGGGGATGTTACGCAATACCTTTCCTTCCTGCACTGCCACTTTGCCAGCATTTACAGCCAGCTCTTCACTTTTTAACATCTTAATAGCGGAGGATGCATCAACAAGTGAATCAATACCCTTTACAATAGCACCAGATCTACAGAGCACCTTGCCAACTCCCAGAACAACATCTAGCTTGCTTTTGGTGACCTTCTCCAGACAATCCTGGAAAAACTGCACATCCTCCATGAAGCTCTGGAAGACTTCTCTGGCTTTCTTTTGATGTTTATGGTTTACTCCAATCTCTGTGGCGGTGGTGACAGCACTGTTGACGCCGCTGGTAATTCCCAGCCCGACCCCAGTCATTGTCAGAATTAAAGACGCTCCAGCTGTTACAGGAATTAACGCCAAGCCAATGATGGAAAGCACACCTCCAGCTGCCCCCACCGAGCTGCCGGCCACACTGGAGATCTTTGAACCCTTATGCATCCTGTCTAACTGAACAGCATTCTCCTCCAGCTCTTTAAGACACTGCAGCATCTTGGGTTGTCGCTTACTGAACTCATCGATGAAGCCAGAACAGGGTTCGCCCTGAAACAAGAACACCATCCGGAAGTTCTTGTTCATCCTGACAAAGAGAGAATGAGTAAAGACCTCATAAGCTGACGCATCTCAATAAGGTTAGCATGTTAGCTTAAAATTCAGTATGAAAATATTGGATGTGGCATCTGTTTGTTTTTTTTGTAACACACATTAGGAGGCTACAAGAAGCAATACAATGTGGTTACAATATTTCATATTTAATAAATGATACTGAAGTATTAACTCCTGCTGGACAAGAAACATAACCCAAGAATCCACTCAGAAACGAGTCCTTTGAAGCTATACTTAGGCACAGCCATTCTTTGAGCTAAATGCTAACGTCAGCATGCTAACATGCTCACAATGACAATGCCAACATGCTGATGTTTGGCAGGTATAATGTTTACCATGTTCAGCGTCTTAGCATTCCATGGTTTGCTAATGTTTACCTGAGTTCATCAAGCTGGTTAATGTGATGAAGCATCCTTTGTGTCTCATCTTCAGACAAATCCACATCGAGGTTTACCAGAGTTTCGTCGTTCATCTTCACACAAAAGTTGCCGAAGGAGCTGTGAAAGACACAAATGTATTTTTTTTTTTAAATAGATGTTTCTTTTGCAAAAATGTGCATATT